>NW_017308632.1:119241-122710 GCF_000935625.1 Nanorana parkeri | reverse complement strand
CCCCCCCCCCCCCCCCCCATAGTTCTCCTTTAAAACTCAGTTTTATCATTTATATTTAACTTCCTGTAGATTTTATATTAGGATGACCTCTCTCTGGCCTCCCATCAGATATTTCGAAGACCAGGGCCGGGCCAAGGCAGAGGCAGGAGAGGCGGATGGGGTGCAGCCAGGACAGGAACCTCCCTGTCTTCTGCCTCGCCTGCACTTGGTCTAGCTCTGATCCCGGATGTGTGGTTGGGGGCTCCTCCTAAAAAGGTCATCTCGCTTGAAGGTTCGTTTGAGTTGTTTATTTCTAAGAAAATGCCAGACACAGCCAACGGTGGAATCAGACTCCTCCTTCTCCAGGCCTAGCGTACCAAAGAACAATAAACATATAATCTATATTTCCATCTAAGATACAGTATTTGATGTTATTAGGGATGTCCCGATGCTGCCACTTTTTAAAGACCAAGTACAAGTACTTTCCCGCATGTACTTGCCGATACCAATTACCGATACTACTGGTCCTCCTCTGTTAGTAGGCATCGGGATCCCCCAGCTTTGGACACTGGGGCGGTCACTCCGGTAGTTCTGCCCGTGGGGCTGTCCATGGCTGTGGCTGCACCGGGAAGGAGGAGGAGATAAAGAACCAGGCAGGCGCTGCCATGGACAGCTACTTGCAGGTCACCAGCAAGCTGCTGAGGTCCCCACAAGCGCATATTCTCAGCAGCTGCTGCGATTTAAAAATGTACCGGTATCCGTCTTAAGAATCGGGGCATTTTCGCAAGTACAAGTAGTTTTGAAAATGCCTGGTATCGGCCCCGATACCGATACTAGTATCGGTATCTGGACATCCCTAGATGTTGTTATCATATACCCTTGCATCCACTGGATCCGGGCTATATGACGCAATGAAATAAAACATGTTGAAAATCGAGAAAAACTGAGACAAAAGTATAATAATACCCGCCTCCCGGCTTCCTGATTGGCCGGGAAGTCGGCTCCATGCTGTTTGGCAGGCTCCATGCTGATTGGCTGGGAATCCTCCTTCCCGCGCCTATCGGCATCAAGCTGGCCAAACAGCATGGAGCTGGTTTCCTGGGCAATCAAGAAGACGGCTGGAGGGTAATGACACGCCGCGCGGCTTCCTGATTGGCCAAGAAGCCGGCTCCGTTCTTCCGGAAGTATCCGTATTGGCGAGTACTGATAGATAAATAGCGGTACTCGATACAGAAAATCAGGAATCCGCGCATCTCTAGGTAAAATGTGACACAAAAAAACTAAATATAAGTGAAATAGAAAACAAAAACCAAACTTGAATTGATGAAGTTTTTGTTCTAATACCCTGTTTCCCCGAAAATAGGACCTACCCCGAAAGTAAGACCTAGTTTGGCGGTAGCATGTGAGGGGAAACTTGAAGAGCGGGAGAGATGGTGTCGGCCTGCAGGGACATACTGTATTAAGGGGATGACGGGGGACTCCCTCCGGCCAGCGCAGTGACAGGGAGCACTCCAGTACCATACTTCACCAACTGCTGTCCCCCTGAAGGCACTGCTTCATGTAATGGTACTGTACTGTAATGTGTACCGGGAAACAAAAGCAACACAGAGCGCCTCCATAGAGTAAAACTTTTAATTGATGAGTACAACACGCAAGTGAAAATGTACTTACCCGAAAGCCAATGATCATAAGCGTAAAAGGAAACGATAAAATATAAAATCTCCAGCAGGGGAAGTCTGAGGGGATCTCCAAATCAACGTCCTCTGCTCCCGTATGTTTTTTAAAAAGGTCTACGCGTTTCAGGGGCACGCCCCCTTCACCAGAACCTGAGTGTTGCTTTTGTTTCCCAGATCGATGGTCGTTGTTGACCGGTGGGAGCTGCCTCTATGGTGTACCAATGAACTTTACAGCCGGATTTCTCTGCAAATCGGGGGCGCCGGTATTGCTTTTTTCAGTGTAATGTGTACCGGTAAATGGTACCGTACTTTACCGCGCTGTCCACTGTCTGATGTGCCCCCACTGCTGCACCGCTGGTACCACTGCATCTGATGGCAAAGGAAGGCGGCGCTGTAGAAAGCAAGGCTGCGGCGGCGGAGGGAGCAGAGCCGCATTAGCCGATACTTCCTCTATAGCGCCGGTTACTGTGGCAGGCGGAGTGATACCGGATAACTTTAGATTGTTGTACATTTTGTTGCACATTAAAAAATAAAAATAAGACATCCCCTGAGAATAAGACCTAGTGTGTTTTTTTGGGGCAAAAATAAATAAATAAGACAGTGTCCTATTTTCGGGGAAACACGGTATATATGTGTTCCCCGAGTCCCTCACCAATGGTAATGGTAACCGCTCCTGTGATCACCGCACCGTCCTTTGTACATCTCGGGGGGGAACAGTCGCAATTATTACTATTAGGGGAAATCTGACTTTCTCTTCCTTAATAACAGACTTTTTGTTGCTCGTTTGTGTCCCAGACGTCGCCAACAAAGACGCGGAGAGCAACAGCAAAGTCCTGAAGACGCCTGTATGTAAAATAGAAGACCGCGCTCCAGGTAAAGGGCTGTGATCTGTAACTGTCATTATGAGAGTCACTTCCTGTGAGATAACACGTCATCAATTGATGTTCATTTTGTCATCTGTCACTCAGTAGCATATAACGGCCGCAGGAGGCCTTCTCCCAGGACAGAGGTTAGAGTAGAATATAGAGGGTTTCACACATGCCGCTATACCCCTCCAGATAGCAGACATAGCTGAGGACAAAGGTGGAATGATAACTCAATTACAATTCCTCTTTGAATTATATTTGTGACCATAATGAGTAGGGATGCACCGATACTTTTCCGATACCAGTGCCGATACTTTTCGGATATCAGTGCCGATACTTGGCATTTTCATGAGAACTACCAGGGTTGCAGAGGTTGCAGCTGGGACCGGGCTCTGGTGCTCCACCGCTGTCCTGAAATCATTGTCTGTATTGTTAATGAGTAGGGATACACCGATACTTTTCAGATACCAGTGCCGATACTTGGCATTTTCATGAGAACTCCCGGGGTTGCAGCGGTTGCAGCCGGGACCGGGCTCTGGCGCTCCACCACTGTCCTGATATCATTAGTCTGTATTGTTTTACAAAAACTGTCACATGACACTAAACAAAAATGTATCAGTACTTGTACTCGCAAAACTGGTATCGGTGCATCCCGAATATATATGTTTATAAAAACAAAATCATACATTATACAGAGATGTACAAATCCCGGGAGCTCCGTGTGCTCCTTACACATGACAGCCGCCTCCTAACTTTTGATTTTTTTCTCCAGTCTAGTCTTGGAGCTGGAAAAGTATCGGTACTTGTACCGAGTGCGGTACTTGGTATCGGTGCATCCCTAATAATAAGGTCTGGCCAACCACAAACTGAAGGGAGAGAATAGGGAAGTCATATTGAGCACAGTGCCACCCTCATTTCTCCACAATCCACCAGTTGATAAAAATGGGA
>NW_017308632.1:115903-119203 GCF_000935625.1 Nanorana parkeri | reverse complement strand
ACATATAGAACACAATTAAAGCCCCCCGTACCATCTGCACCGGATGTCTCGGTGTAGGGGACCGTCTACCTCCTTGCTCTCTACTCCTTGATACCCAGGGTCCGGACCTGATAAGCCCCCCCTAAGATGCTCCTTTTCATGTCATCTTAGGTCCTATTCACTATAAACTGGACAGCACTACCCTCTTTATACGCCTATAATGATCTTTGACGCTTGTTTCGTTGATTGGTTTTACAGTTTGCAGGGCGCTGCACAATGTTATGACTGCACACTTTCAATTTGTGTTCCTTGTTGCTGGGCTTGCATGCCCTATTTCTGTTCTCTTATTGATTGTAACCTTTATGTGAAAACAAAAATTATATAAACCAAATAAAACCTTTGTGAAAGAACACAAGAAAAGCATCATAAATCCCATTGCAACACCTTAAATTGGAGCAGAGGGTAGTAACACTTCTAGAAGTATTATAGAGATGGTGGCCAGGATCTGCACAGCCTGTTAATGAGCCTCGTTATCAATGGATAAATGTCATCCACAGTACTCAGCGGGAAAACCAGAGACTTTTATTGCAGCGCTTTTGTAAATCGTCGTGAACAGTTCATGAAAAGTTTCAAGCAAATACACATCCTCGGCTGTTTTTTTCTTTTTACCTACAAAGACCGATTTCTTTCAGGTCCCGGTCTCACAATGGCACCGGTGGGGCTCTTCATATACTTTCAATCAGGTATTTATGATCCGATGTTAAAGTTCCGTCTATAGATCACCCGGTAAGTCATAAATGTAATCCCACAACACATCCTTTCTTCCAGCTCACACTCCAATGCATAAGAGACGGAAAAAATTGCTGCCGCCCCCCATGCCGTGCATTAAAGGTGAGCCCTGCGTAGCACAATGTACTGTGGGGGGGGGCGGGGGGGAAACTGCATTTATTATATGTAACCAAGGCCGGGCCAAGGGGTAGGCAGAGGAGGCGGCCACTTTGGGCGTTTCTGCAAGAGGGGCACAGAAAGGGCCGGTGTTCTATCAAAGTTTGTGACTGCGTTAGAATGTGTGACCGGTCACGTGGTCACACATTTTAACATAATCCTGCCCAGTTTTTCGGCGGTGGAATGTGTGACCGGAAAAAAGGAGAAGAATTCCAACGCTTTGTCAGCTGTTCCCGGGGCAGATCGGCATCGCAGATGGTATGTGCAGGAGAACCGATCTTCCCCGGAACAGCTGATCGGTCCTGAAATGTCACTTCTATCCGACTTTGTGACTGCGATCCCACATTCCACAAAGTCGAATAGAAGTGACATTTCAGGACCGATCAGCTGTTCCGGGGAAGATCGGTTCTCCTGCACATACCATCTGCGATGCCGATCTGCCCCGGGAACAGCTGACAAAGCATTGGAATTCTTCTCCTTTTGCCGGCCACACATTCCACCGCCGAAAAACTGGGCGGGATTACGTTAAAATGTGTGACCACGTGACCTGTCACACATTCCACCCCAGTCGCAATCTTTGATAGAACACCGGATCTGCAACTACATTGCTGACATTGTTCACAGTAAATGGGAGGGGGGGGAGGGGCACATTTTGGGCTTCTTACTTGTGGCTCCTTGTCCTGACACCGGGCCGCAGTTCTGTCTCTGATGAGCTCCCGTTGGGGGATTTCGGCGTCTCATGTTGTCTGCTTGAGGTCGGAGATGGTTTTCGGTGACTTTGTTCTCCGCCATTTTATCCTGAAGTCGGGTTTATGGATCTTTTTGTTATTTTGTCTTCGGTTTGGATGAGTCGATGACGTGTCATTCGGAGGGGGGGACCCCAATGTGCTTTCTGTGATTTCCTCATTGCAGAGGACGTTTCTGATGAAGAAGAACGCGAGGACGCGGAACGGGACAAAACCCCAACCTGCAAATCTGAATATTTCTTAGGTGAGACAATGTAGATCTTCTGAAGAGATACATTGTATCTTCAGGATCATACTTCCCCTCTGGATGCCTGTACATTGCAGTCAGTGACCACCTTAGACCGCTGAGATAAATTCAGTTGCAGGATAAAAATGAACTCCGGGCAGATATAAAAGACAAACATTAATGCAGCTCTGAATTCATGAATACATTTATTTTTTTAAATACAGACATTATTATTATTATTATAATACAGGATTTATATAGCGCCAACAGTTTGCACAGCGCTTTAAGTATTGTAAGTACCCGAATTTAACCTGGTATTAGCTTCTTGCTGTTCCTGTACAGCAGAGCTTAAAAACAGAGAACAGCACAAGGAGCCAATCAGGTTTGCTGCAGTGCAAGGAGCATGCTGATAGGAGGAGACAGCGACAGAGAGAGGACGTTGTTCTCCCTAAGGCCCCATTCACACGCAGCGACATACCTTTGCAGCGGCCGGGATAGCGCGACTTTCGGGGCGACGATCCAGCGACGGTAGCGCGACCTTCATCCGTCGGGCTCCATAGAAAAAAGCAAAATCCGGCGAAAAAAGGGTCCTGTAGAAGCGACTTGCGACCGCGACGAGCGACGCGCGACATGGAGCTAAGACAGCTCCATTGAATATCATTAGCCGGCGACTTCTCGCGATATCGCGCGGCAAAAATGCGCAATATCGCGGCGAAAATCGCGCGATAAGTCGCTACATGTGAATGGGGCCTTACTGTTCAGTCACAGGCTGGTCAAGGGACAAGACCTGTAAGTGTCGCTTAACTGCAGCAGAAAAAGATTGGGTCTCCTCCCCTTCCAGACAGGGCTGTGCCGTGTGGCAGAGCTGTGAAAATATCAAGATTGAATGGACAGAAATACACATCCTCTGGCAGGTAAAGCAGCTCCCGTAGATGCATTTTACCCGGGAGTTTAGCAGTTTTAGCTTTAGAAACACTATAGATCCGCTTTACATTGTCTCAGTTGGCTATCAGCAGACAGGACGTGTAACCCAGAACAGGAGCCTAAAAATTCCTCATCGGCCCGGTACCCCGAATCTGTCCTGTCACTGGCTGCCAAGGGAACGCGGCGTCATTATGATGTCATATTCCTGACATAAACCTCCTTTATATGTCTCGTATCTTCTGCTGATACACTGCGAGCTCCTCTGCTCCGCTGTCAGCCACGCTGGGCTCAGATCTGTGTGTGTAAAGTGCTGCACGGAATGACTTCCCCCGGAAACAATCTTCTGATGTCACTTCTGATGTTTATATAGAAGTATTTGTTCTTCATTGTTATCGTCCTTCTTCTCGGCTCTCTGGGACTGTATCTCACTCTGATATTCTCTCGTCTTCCCCCCCCCCCCGGGCAGGAAGGAGCCCGGGG
>NW_017308632.1:112090-114928 GCF_000935625.1 Nanorana parkeri | reverse complement strand
CCCCCAGGCAAGAAAGATGCCGGAGAGGAGGGCGGCGGCTGTCTCCGGCCTCTGGACCCCGGGGGTGCGTTCTCCTTCTTTGCTAAACATTTGGTCTGTTGTTGGTGACGTCACACGCATTGTGCCCCATCCTCCGCATCTGATGGCCGGCTACTCAGCCAAAGGGTCAGGACGGACTAGTCACCATTTAAGACTCAGTTTTGGATTTAGATTAGGATGACTCTCTGGCGTCACACACATTGTGCCGCATCCTCCGCATCTGATGGCCAGAGGGCCGGGATGGAGGAGCCACTTTTTAAGCCCTCATTCACACCTGAACGTTTTGTAGAGCGTTCTACGCTCGACGAACGCTCTACAAAACGCTCAAACATCTAAATCCCATTGTTTTCTAAGGGTCTGGTTCCCACCTCGGCGTATTTCCGCCCGTCCCTAACGCGCTACAAAACGGCCCGCGCCTGAAAAGGTCCAGGTACTACTTTGGGCCGTTTTTGTTGCGCGTTTCCATTGGGATACAGCCAAGTAGCCCTCGGAAACGCGCGTTTGTGGCGCAATTTTTTTACAGCGCATCGCGGTAAAAAAACGCGCGCCAACCGCGCAACAGACGCGCATATGCAATACGCCTAGGTGTGAACCAGGCCTTAGTCTCAGTTGTTCTTAGTTGAATTTTACTTCCTGTAGTTTTTATTTTGGGGGGTGTTTTGCGCACTTTTGCATTTCCCCCTTTGAATGCCGAAGGGCCACCTTGTCCCGGCACTGCTGAGGACGTATTTACAGGTTGCAGAAACAATAGCAGCCAGTCAGCTGCTGAGATACAGATGACCCGTGTTGGTGGAGGTCACTGCGGGGAGCACACAGAAGTAGGTGGAACGTTCTCAAGTACAGAAGTCCCTCCTCAGATTGCAGGGATCTCCTTCGGTTCAGAACTAGAACAATGATGTCATTCATTTCTTAAAACGTGTTTTCTTCCACATGTGTGTGACTTGTAGAGTGAAGGGTCTCTCACCCATGGTACAGGGGCTCATGAAGGTATCAATTATCCTCTGATCACAGCACCGTCCTTTGTACATCACGGGAGAACAGAGGGGGGCAATTATTATTATTATACGGGATTTATTGATGATCACGAGAGTCACTTCCTGGAGATAACACTTCATCAATTATTATTATAGAGGATTTATATAGCGCCAACAGTGTGCGCAGCGCTGTACAATATAAGGAAGACATTACAGTTACAATACAATTGAAGACAAGACGGTAAGGAGGGCCCCGCCCCTGAGGGCTTACAATCTAAAAGGGAGGGGTCAGTGATACATGAGGAGGGAGCTGTGTGGGGTTGAGTGGTTAGGTTGAGGTGGGATCGGCTTCCCTGAAGAGATGAGTCTTAAGGGATCGCCTAAAGGCAGTCAGAGTGGGAGACCGATGGACAGGTTGGGGTAAAGAGTTCCAGAGGATGGGAGAGACTCTAGTGAAGTCCTGGAGGCGAGCATGGGAGGAGTCCACGAGGGAACTGGAAAGCAGGAGGTCATTTGAAGAGCGGAGGGGGCGGTTAGGGTGATACTATGAGCCAAGGTTGGAGATATAGACGGGGGCGGAGCTAGCAGCTGTATTCATGATAGACTGAAGGGGGAGGAGCCTGTGTAGAGGTCGGCCAATGAGGAGGGAGTTGCAATAGTCAAAACGAGATACAACAAGGGAGTGGATGAGTAGTTTTGCGGTCTCATTGGTGAGGAAATCTGACTTTTCTCTTCCCTGATAACAGAAGTTTTTGTTGCTCGTTGTGTCCTAGACGTCGCCAAGGAGGAAACGGTGATCAGTGACACGAAGCCCCGGATTAAAACGGAAGATTGCGCTCCAGGTAAAGAGCTGTGTTCTGTAAATGTCATTATTGATGATCACGAGAGTCACTTCCTGGAGATAACACTTCATCAATTTGATGTTTCCTTTGTCTTGTGTCACTAAGTAACATTTGAATCCCGCAGGAGATCTTCTCCCAGGACAGAGACTGGAGAAGAATATAGACAGCTTCACACATGTCACTATAACCAAATATCAGACAAAGGTGGAATAACAACTAAATAGTAATACTTCCTGAATGACATTTGTGACCATAATGAGGTCTGACCGTCCCCCAAACTGAATGGAGAGAATAAGGACTTCATACCGAACACAGCGCCACCCTCATTTGTCCACAATTCACCAGTTGATAAAAATGATCAGATTTAAATATTGTGTTTCTATAGGCCAGGCAGAGAGCCGACATGTTTCATATAACAACCCCCCCTCCCCCCCCTAGAACACAGCTCAGCCTAAGACACATCGAACACAAGCAGAGCAACCGAAATCTCAATACAACAGCTCAAACTTAAAGGAGAACTATGAGGTCAGTGTTTCCCCCCATAGTTCTCCTCAGGGTCACGGGAGGACACAAACTAGCGTCCTCCCGTCACCCTAAGCTCAGTATATAGGAAGCTACAGCTCGCGGTATACTGAGACGCCGCAGCCGGAGCGGATCCAGACAATTGTGCCGGGATCCGCCCAGCTGCGTGTGTGACAGCTGGCTCCTCCTATCTAGAGGCGGAGCCAGCTGTACCGACCCCTCCCCCGTCCGTTCCGCCAGTCAGCGCTGGCAGATCGGAGCGGGGAGGGGGGAATCCAGCCCCTCCCCCTGTAAGGGCAGAGAGCCGTGACAGGATCGAGAGGTGAGCGAACGCCGGTACGTGTTCTCTCACCTCCCGATCTACTGAGCCGACCCCTGTGACAGTCTCATTGTCACAGGTCAGCTAGAACTATGAGGTGAGTGAAAAGCACCCCCCCCCCCTCATAGTTCTCCTTTAAGTA
>NW_017308632.1:106040-111784 GCF_000935625.1 Nanorana parkeri | reverse complement strand
AGGGGGGGGGGTCGTAAAATGTCTAGAAGCATCATAAACCAGGATCTGCACAGCCTGATAATGAGTCATCAATGGTTAAATGGCTTTCATCAACAGTACTCAGCTGAGTCTGGGAAGCCAGAGACTTTTATCTGTAAATAGTCCTAAACAGTCCAGGAATGATTTAAAGCAAATACACATGCTGGGCTGATTCATCTATCACCACTGGAATGGAGAGGGAGTGATATTCATAAAAAGCGATTACACAGATGTATGAGAGAATAACCATCAGTTGGATACCAAACGCACCTATATAATGAGGTGCAGAAGGCAGATGGGACACATTGCCTCTTCTAAGAGGAATGTGCATAAGATCCATATCTTGTATGATGTCCTCCCAATCTGGATTTCATTAAAACTTTATTTAAAATCGTTAATCTAGATCTGTGAATGCTTTAATGAGAGATGAAAGAATGCTTGCCTCTAGGAAGGAAGCTGCCACATCTTAAACTCTGTTATATTCCTGTCTGGCGTGGCAGCGAGTGTCACAGATGTTTCTTAAAGGTCAGAATTGCTGCAGCAGATGATGGGAATGGTGTGTGTTGCTATTAAAACAGGTGGTGGGGATACCTCTGTAAAGCACCATTCCTCCCCACATTACCCCCTCCCTCCACCTTACCCTCTATGTGCACCCTCCCCTCACATTACCCCCCCGTGTGCACCCTCCCTCCACCTTACCCCCTATGTGCCCCCTCCCTCCACCTTACCCTCTATGTGCACCCTCCCTCCACCTTACCCCCTATGTGCCCCCTCCCTCCACCTTACCCTCTATGTGCACCCTCCCTCCACCTTACCCCCTATGTGCCCCCTCCCTCCACCTTACCCTCTATGTGCACCCTCCCTCCACCTTACCCCCTATGTGCCCCCTCCCTCCACCTTACCCTCTATGTGCACCCTCCCTCCACCTTACCCCCTATGTGCCCCCTCCCTCCACCTTACCCTCTATGTGCACCCTCCCTCCACCTTACCCCCTATGTGCCCCCTCCCTCCACCTTACCCTCTATGTGCACCCTCCCTCCACCTTACCCCCTATGTGCCCCCTCCCTCCACCTTACCCTCTATGTGCACCCTCCCTCCACCTTACCCCCTATGTGCCCCCTCCCTCCACCTTACCCTCTATGTGCACCCTCCCTCCACCTTACCCCCTATGTGCCCCCTCCCTCCACCTTACCCTCTATGTGCACCCTCCCTCCACCTTACCCCCTATGTGCCCCCTCCCTCCACCTTACCCTCTATGTGCACCCTCCCTCCACCTTACCCCCTATGTGCCCCCTCCCTCCACCTTACCCTCTATGTGCACCCTCCCTCCACCTTACCCCCTATGTGCCCCCTCCCTCCACCTTACCCTCTATGTGCACCCTCCCTCCACCTTACCCCCTATGTGCCCCCTCCCTCCACCTTACCCTCTATGTGCACCCTCCCTCCACCTTACCCCCTATGTGCCCCCTCCCTCCACCTTACCCTCTATGTGCACCCTCCCTCCACCTTACCCCCTATGTGCCCCCTCCCTCCACCTTACCCTCTATGTGCACCCTCCCTCCACCTTACCCCCTATGTGCCCCCTCCCTCCACCTTACCCTCTATGTGCACCCTCCCTCCACCTTACCCCCTATGTGCCCCCTCCCTCCACCTTACCCTCTATGTGCACCCTCCCTCCACCTTACCCCCTATGTGCCCCCTCCCTCCACCTTACCCTCTATGTGCACCCTCCCTCCACATTACCCCCTATGTGCACCCTCCCTCCACCTTGTTTTCTTGTAAGTTTGTTACTATTTGTATCCACTTTATAATTGTATTTCCACTTTTGCCATTGATATAGCAAACGGATGTTATCCCAATTCGGCTGCAGAAGTGGAAATACCCTTTAAGGTCTCCTTCTAAAGCCGTCTCATTGTTTTTTCTTTGTGCCAGAGGTCAGCACCGGATGGAGTACAGCCGACTCGCCCCGTGATGCAGCGGGCCCCATGCTGTGGATAGCAGAGGATGGCACCACCTCCACCCGTTGGATGCCACGGCACAGCTCCCCTTCCGCCACACCCGTGCTGAAAAGGCCCAGGTGGCGCCAAAAACAAATTCCGAGGCAGCCCATTGCTCCCCCGGACACAGGGGGCGTCACGCAGGATGCCGCTCCCCACCGCACGGAACATTCCAAAGTCAGGCTGCGGAATTCCTCGGCATCAGGCTGCGCCGGCAGACCGAGACCTCCGCAGGGAATGCTCGGGTGCGACGTATGCAGGAGGTGTTTTCACAGCGCGGCCGAACTTGAGCATCACCGGGTGGCGCACGGCGAGGAGACTCCGCTGCGCTGCGAAGACTGCGCCGGGGCCTTCGACGCCAGGGGCGACCTGGAAAAGCACAAGGCGAAGGAGCACGGCAAGCTGCGCTACCCCTGCGAGGTGTGCGGCCTGCAGTACAACTACCGCTCGCAGTACATTATCCACCAGCGCACCCACACCGGCGAGAAGCCCTTCTGCTGCAAGGAGTGCGGGCAGGCCTTCGGCCATAAGTGCAGCCTGCTCATACACATGCGCAAACACTCGGCCAGCTCGCTGTTCGAGTGCGGCCGGTGCGGGAAACTCCTGGACACGGAGCAGGCCTTGGAGAAACACCGCAAGCTGCGCTTCTGTGTCAACTGCAAGAAATGCTTCACCCGCCGGGCGCTCAGGCGCCACCTGAAGACGCACGTGCCGGAGGAGAAAACCAAAAATGTCTCCAGTTAGACTTTCCCCCGTGCGTTCCTCTGTCGTGTCAGATCCCACCCATTTCTGTCATATGGACCGGCCCCGCCCCGGGGAGCCCCTTAAAGTTCACCCGGACCCCATGTGAGTTGTGTCATAGCCAGTAAAGTGGAAGGATTGCTGCACTGTCCTGGAGTCTGAGAATGGCGGCGTCCATCGATTACTCTACACATGTAGGTCTGCTGCTTTGTGATAGGTTCCCATTGGTGGAAAGGGTCAAGTGAACCTGTCACAACCCCGGGAAGTTCCGGAGGGAACCGAATACAGGCGGCTGAAGTTATAGGCAAATATTGGCATTGCCTATAAAAGTCACACTTAGCTCCGCCCACTCCTATATCACGAGCTTCACGATTGGTCAGGGAGACTGGCCACCACAATGAAGGGCCTATAGGGAATCCAGGAGGTCCAGGCTTCACTTCCTTGGAAACGGCTTCGACCTCTGCTGGCAATTTTGTAGCCATTTGTGAGATTTCCCTCAGCTTATAATGAAATATGGTGACGCGGGATTGGACAGTCTGCCGGTCCATCCTAATCCGATCCATTGTGCCGAGAATTGATCGGCACCGAGCTGTGACAGCTGGCACTTTGTTATCACCCCAATGTGGGTTGTTTCACTTTAATTTGGTAAAAAAGAAAAAAAAAATTCAAACACTGATAACTTTATTCATTTGGACAACATGAACATAATGCCCACTTCTGGGACCTCCCACACTGACGCTTTGTTGTTGTTGTTGTTGTGCAGTCTGTGGGTGATATGATGAACCCCTGCCAGAGTCCAGCACCCGATGTCCAATGAGGGCGACCCGATTCGAGGTTTGGGAGCGGCGTACCCCACGCTGTTACCAAGGGGCAATGCAGATTAGGAGAAGTTGGTGCTGCAACTGAGGGATTCTGTCATTGGTGATGTCCCAATGACAGACTAACCGCCAATATGACATCAGTGCACTTTATTCATAGTTATCTCACCCTGGCAGCACCCATCGCACCCCGCGTTCACCCCCTCGCACTCACCACCCAGTGTCCACCACCCTGCGTCCACAACCCAGCACTTATCACCCTGCGTCCACAACCCAGCAGTTACCCCCCTGCGTCCACAACCCAGCCCTCACCACCCTGCGTTCACCGCCTGGCACTCACCACCCTGCGTTCACCGCCTGGCACTCACCACCCCGCATCCACAACCCAGCCTTCACCACCCAGTGTCCACCACCCTGCGTCCACAACCCAGCACTCACCACCCTGCGTCCACAACCCAGCCTTCACCACCCAGTGTCCACCACCCTGCGTCCACAACCCAGCACTCACCACCCTGCGTCCACAACCCAGCACTTATCACCCTGCATACACAACCCAGCACTCACCACCCAGTGTCCATCACCCAGCTTTCACCACCGTGCGTCCACCACCCAACCCTCACCAAGTAGTGTCCACCCTGGTTCCACCACCCAGCATGCACCACTGTGCATCCACCACCCAGCATTCACCACTGTGCATCCAACACCTGGGACTCACAACCCAGCACTCATCCACCATGCGTCCACCGCTTAGCACCCAGTGTCTACCACCCAGCGCTAACCACTCTGTGTTCACCATCCAGCGCACGACATTTGCCACCCAGTGCCCACCCCCAACGCTCACCATCCGGTGTTCACCACCAAACCTTACCTTCCCTTACATGCTATGCTATGCTGCAGCCTGGTTGCCATGGAGTCGGCCCGCCTCTTGCTGTGTGATGTCACATTTCTGTACATGTCATACGGACGGATATGTTTTGTCACCCACATTCCACAACATGCGGATGAAGATGACATGAAGATGTTTTCTATTAAAAATAACATTTATAAAATGTGTAACGTGTCCTCTGGCGGTTTCTTATTGCAGGTGGTGTTCCTCATGGGGGGTGATGGGCCGCGTGCTTCCAGTGTCCACCCCCCTGTGTCCACAACCCAGCACTTACCACCCTGCGTCCACAACCCAGCACTTACCACCCTGCGTCCACAACCCAGCACTTACCACCCTGCGTCCACAACCCAGCACTCACCACCCTGCGTCCACAACCCAGCACTCACCACCCTGCATACACAACCCAGCACTCACCACCCAGTGTCCATCACCCAGCTTTCACCACCGTGCGTCCACCACCCAACCCTCACCAAGTAGTGTCCACCCTGGTTCCACCACCCAGCATGCACCACTGTGCATCCACCACCCAGCATTCACCACTGTGCATCCAACACCTGGGACTCACAACCCAGCACTCATCCACCATGCGTCCACCGCTTAGCACCCAGTGTCTACCACCCAGCGCTAACCACTCTGTGTTCACCATCCAGCGCACGACATTTGCCACCCAGTGCCCACCCCCAACGCTCACCATCCGGTGTTCACCACCAAACCTTACCTTCCCTTACATGCTATGCTATGCTGCAGCCTGGTTGCCATGGAGTCGGCCCGCCTCTTGCTGTGTGATGTCACATTTCTGTACATGTCATACGGACGGATATGTTTTGTCACCCACATTCCACAACATGCGGATGAAGATGACATGAAGATGTTTTCTATTAAAAATAACATTTATAAAATGTGTAACGTGTCCTCTGGCGGTTTCTTATTGCAGGTGGTGTTCCTCATGGGGGGTGATGGGCCGCGTGCAGACAGGGGACACTTAGGGGGAACCTTCTGGTCCAGAAACGGGCGGCCAGCGTGAAGTATGAACTGTCTGTACTGCCGCCCAGTCACATGCTCACCTCTGCTGGGAAATGGCTGCAATGAATGTGCAACTCCTGCATTTTGTGACCCCGTAGGAGAAAATTCCCCTGGTTTCCTGTCTGTACAGGAAGTGTTGGGAAATCTCTCCGATAGTGGAACAGGTTGCAATGAAAACTTTTTCTCTGTACTATGGTGAAGGGTTAGGTCAGGGGTAGGCAACCTCGCCCCCCCCCCCCCCCCTTTATTAAACTACACACC
>NW_017308632.1:102758-105697 GCF_000935625.1 Nanorana parkeri | reverse complement strand
GGGAACTGTGTGGGGTTACAACGTCCCCCCCCCCCCCCCCAGCTTTGATTAAACTACAGATCCCATCATCTCTCTGCCCCTAGGAGTCATGCCTGTGCCTGTCAGTCTTGCAATGCCTCATGGGACTTGTAGTTCCACAACAGCTGGAGGGATAAGGTTGCCGACCCCAGGGTGAGAGGATCTGTCTCCATTTCCAGTCATGTGACTGTTATTCTCCGATCTCATTGGTTGGACTGTTTGGAAATAACGATCCTTATTGTGGTGTGTTACCATTGTGAATTGTATGTACAGAGACCAGTGCGGTGTACAAGAATTATTATACAGGATATATATGGCGCCAACAATTTGCGCAGGGCATTACAAAATGGAGACAGTACAGTTACAATACAATACAATTTCAGTACAATAGGGTTAGGAGGGCCCTGCTCCTGAGAGCTTACAATCTAGTAATACCCCCCATCCCTGTATACAGCAGTAGCTGTGTATACAGTGGGTGTGGTTAAGGCTAAGAGGGGCGGGGACATCAGTCAGGTGTGTCAGGTTATGATTCAGGGATGCAACAAAGGTTATTTACTATGTGACAATATGAATATAATGCAGTCAGTCACCGACGATAGTATGTAAAGAATATTATGCAATATACGTTATTGATTTATTATTATTGATTTTGTTAACAAGGGAGTGTATGAGTAGTTTTGCGGTGTCATTGGTGAGGAAGGGGCGTATTTTGGAGATGTTAGGAAGGTGAAGGCGGCAGGATTTGGATAGCGATTGGATGTGGGGAAGAAAGGTGAGGTCCGAGTCAAGGATGACACCTAGGACCTTGGCATGAGGCCTTATTATCTCCAATAACCATTTTGGTGTAAATAAAATACAGATTCTATTCCCTAATAGAGAGGCACTATGTACATTACACAGCCCAGTAACTACTCTGAGAGTGGCGGCCATTTTTCAAGAGCAGTGCAGGCGGGCTACAATAAAATGGCGACCACGGCAAGGCCGACGTAATCCCCATCACACAAAGCGGCGGAAACCATACCAGCGCCCTGTGTGATTGGGCACTGTACGTCGTGACGTCAGCGGAACGGATTGGCCGCGCTTGACAGCTACTTCCTGTAGTTTCTCACGGAGATGGACCGAGCGGAGAGGGCATAGATTGAACTACAACTCCCAGACTTCCTTGCGGCTACACTGTGACTGCATTAGCCAATCACAATCCGGGATACTCTAGAGACTTTGCAGCTTCCTGTCCTGAGTGTTGCAGCCAGGTATGTGAGTGCAAATACTGCTGGTGAGACACCAATACCCTGTAATCACTGTTACTGAACCCTGATATCATGTGATCACTGTTACTGAACCCTGATATCATGTGATCACTGTTACTGAACCCTGATATCATGTGATCACTGTTACTGAACCCTGATATCATGTGATCACTGTTCCTGTACACTGATATCATGTGATCACTGTTACTGTACACTGATATCATGTGATCACTGTTACTGTACACTGATATCATGTGATCACTGTTACTGTACACTGATATCATGTGATCACTGTTATTGTACACTGATATCATGTGATCACTGTTATTGTACACTGATATCATGTGATCACTGTCACTGTACACGGATATCATGTGATCACTGTTATTGTACACTGATATCATGTGATCACTGTTATTGTACACTGATATCATGTGATCACTGTTATTGTACACTGATATCATGTGATCACTGTTATTGTACACTGATATCATGTGATCACTGTTACCGTACACTGATATCATGTGATCACTGTTACCGGACGCTGATATCATGTGATCACTGTTACTGTACACTGATATCATGTGATCACTGTCACTGTACACTGATATCATGTGATCACTGTTACTGTACACTGATATCATGTGATCACTGTTACTGTACACTGATATCATGTGATCACTGTCACTGTACACTGATATCATGTGATCACTGTTACTGTACACTGATATCATGTCTGTGCTCGCTCTGTGACTCTCAGGCTGGTGGGCGGAGCCTCATTTTGCAGTTTCAAGGGGGGGGGGCGTGTTCTCCAGCTCTGGGCTCACCAGCAGAGAAGGGGGAGGGGTCTGCTCTGTATCTGCTCACCATCTTCTCTCTGATAGGACGGCTCCGGTGAGGCCCCGCCTCAGACAACATGGCGTCTCCAGGCCGCAGAGAAGTCGACGATTATGATGTGCTCAAGGAATTACTTGAAGGTTACGGGCACTTCCTCTCTGATAACGGTACAGTATATGCGGAGGCGGAGTCCCGGGGTGGAGGTGGGGTGTGCGTGCTGTATGGACACTCCCTTTAATCATTTTCTTTGATTTAATATTAGCTCCTCCCACAGCGGACATTTCATCGTATTCCCAGTTCACCGGCGGAATCCATTTCTGGTTTCTTATGTCTATTAGGGACTCCGGCAGTGACATCACCTCCCCGAGGTTCGCGGCTCCGCCCCTACTGCTATATCCACATAATGGTGCCGCCCTCCCCATCATATCATGTGCAGGGTCCATCTGGGAGGAGGGGGGGGCATTGTCACCGACACAGGAAGTGATGGGAGAATCCTCCAATGGGGACACCTGACAAACGTCTAAGAGGAGATTTCCCCTCACTTCCTGTCCCGGAGCCAGGACCAATAGAAGTGGACGGTTCTGGTTGCGGTTCCTGCGTGATAGTGAACGGCAGACCGGCGCTGAGAATCCCCCCCCCCACCCCCCGCAGATGGTCTCACCGCCTTTCGTCTTTTTATCGCAGACTCCAGCCAGGAAGCCGGAACTTCGGTGACTTCCCAGACCTCAGCCCGAGAGCCGACCAGGTGGACATCGGAGGCGGCGGCGGATCCCGGAAACCCAGCGGGTGACAACTCCGGCAATAGTACGGGCTGTGACTACACACATAGAGATGAAT
>NW_017308632.1:99130-102672 GCF_000935625.1 Nanorana parkeri | reverse complement strand
AAACACCCGCTGATCCTGCCAGAAATCCAGACCGCTCCTCACTTCCTGTACTGAGCTGACAACACACAGCTTCTGCTACACTAACATTCACAGCAGTGTTGTCAGCCCAGCCCAGTTCTGGCCAACAAAACCCCCCTCCCCCTCTCTTCATCTACAACACTGGTGCCTAACCTGTGGCCCTTTGGTGTTTGCATTGTGGCCCTTAGATCCCCACAGTCACTTGCAGGAGCCTTTTTGATTCGTAAAGGGGCGGTAACGGCAGTGTCTCATGTGACACGTCTCCGATCTCCGACCGTCTCCTACAGCGGGACTCCGGGATCCCTCCTCCTAGTAAGTGTTCTGTGGAATGACATGTGATAAATATTACCGGTGGCCCCCGCTGGTGTCTAGGGGCCCCAAACACCTCCTATGTTACCAGCTTCCAGCGGGGTCACCTAAATACCCGTCATCCGCAGGAAGTGGTCACTGCTCCTGTAGCCGTGTTCTTGGTACAGCAGACGATTGCTGTGATCCCGCGTCTGTACAGGCGCCGGATCGCTTGTACGGTGCTGCGGCGTGTGTCCCCTCCTCCGCCATTGGCTTCCCGGGCTCCACTGTCCCCGGTGAGAGCCCCGGGACCGGCACTGCGGGCCTCCCCTGATGCATCAACCTTCCAGCCTCGGATCTCTCCTCCGATCACTGGACCCGGAAGTGACGTGTATTACATCACTTCCTGTGTCACTCGTCACAGTCTCCGGCTCCTAGAGTCAGAAGAAGCAGATCCCTACCTCATCAGCTTCTTTCGGGGTCCCCAGGTGACGTTAGAGGTCTCATAGACCCCCGATGTCTCCATAAAGAGGACCTGTCGCATTATATTTGCTATTACTTAGGGAGCTTGTTAGCCACTGTGTGATAGCAATAAAGTTGAGTGTAAAAAAAAAAAAATAAAGTCCCCCACGTGTACGCAGATAAAACGCAAACGTGCGTCGGATGCGCCTACGCTCAAAAACAAAAAATTGTGCCACACGTGTTACATATCGTCGCGAGCGTCGGAGGGAGAGCAGTATTTATCTGCCCACCAATCACTGTTAGCGCTAAACTGATGAGCCGTAGAAGCGTTTAAAGCGGCGCCTACGGGAAATTTTGGTCACTGTAGTTTTTTCGCGGTTTCACGGACGCGCGCCATTTTAAGCCTCGGCATGTTTGGTGTCTATTCACCCGGCGTGACCCCCCGACTTTTATATTTTATATATATTTATATATTTGGGTGTTTATATTCTGTCTCTGTGCACTAAATGTTATTTTAGTGTATTTTATCCTAAAAATACTTGTTTGATAAACATTTGCGCAAATACCGCGCGTCATAAAAAATTGCAACTGGCGTCTTTTTATTCTCCGGGGCCTCGGCTCCCAGAATAGATATCATTGTTTGGGGGCCAGAAGCTGTTTTCTAGCCCAAAATTCACATTTTATCATCACGTGTGCGCAAATAGTAAGAAATTGCTCCGGGCAGCAAGTGGTTAATACCCGCTGATCTGTAACATAAGGTGGGAGGTGTTCTGTAGTCCAGGAGAAGAGAACTGGGTCGGAGCTGACAACGCTGCTTGGCTTTTCAGTGCAGCAGAGGCGGTGTTGTCGGCTCATACAGGAAGTCGGGGGGGCTCCCTGGATTTCTGTCCGGTCAGCAGGTGTTAAAGTGATAGCACACATGTGACACGGACTCTAACGCTCCCATTGGTCATCAATCAGCGGTGGAAAGTCATTGGAGTTCTCCTTCTTACTCTCCCCCGGTGAGCGGCAACTACCGCTCCCATCTTCTGTATCGGTATTGAAGGATCTCCAGAGACCATTCTAAAATTCAGAAGAACCAAAAGTTTTATCCTCATCTTCATACCCCCCGGCTGTACGTTGCTTCCCCTCCCCCTCACCTCTCCTCTTCTGTCTCTTGGCAGCTCTATCAGGATTGGAAAGCGGCTCCGTGTCCTCCCTTCCCCAGGGGCCCGGCCTCCTCATACCCGCCGCCGCCGCAAGAGGGAGCCGCAGGAAGAGCAAACCCAAGAAACTGAGTAGGTGCCCCGAGGAGACGTCTGACCATTGTGGGAGGGGCAGAGACACAAACTACTGGAGGAAATCTCACCATTGGGGGAGGGGCAGAGACACAAACTACTGGGGGGAATCTCCCCATTGGGGGAGGGGCAGAGACACAAACTACTGGGGGGAATCTCCCCATTGGGGGAGGGGCAGAGACACAAACTACTGGGGGGAATCTCCCCATTGGGGGAGGGGCAGAGACACAAACTACTGGGGGGAATCTCCCCATTGGGGGAGGGGCAGAGACACAAACTACTGGGGGGAATCTCCCCATTGGGGGAGGGGCAGAGACACAAACTACTGGGGGGAATCTCCCCATTGGGGGAGGGGCAGAGACACAAACTACTGGGGGGAATCTCCCCATTGGGGGAGGGGCAGAGACACAAACTACTGGGGGGAATCTCCCCATTGGGGGAGGGGCAGAGACACAAACTACTGGGGGGAATCTCCCCATTGGGGGAGGGGCAGAGACACAAACTACTGGGGGGAATCTCCCCATTGGGGGAGGGGCAGAGACACAAACTACTGGGGGGAATCTCCCCATTGGGGGAGGGGCAGAGACACAAACTACTGGGGGGAATCTCCCCATTGGGGGAGGGGCAGAGACACAAACTACTGGGGGGAATCTCCCCATTGGGGGAGGGGCAGAGACACAAACTACTGGGGGGAATCTCCCCATTGGGGGAGGGGCAGAGACACAAACTACTGGGGGGAATCTCCCCATTGGGGGAGGGGCAGAGACACAAACTACTGGGGGGAATCTCCCCATTGGGGGAGGGGCAGAGACACAAACTACTGGGGGGAATCTCCCCATTGGGGGAGGGGCAGAGACACAAACTACTGGGGGGAATCTCCCCATTGGGGGAGGGGCAGAGACACAAACTACTGGGGGGAATCTCCCCATTGGGGGAGGGGCAGAGACACAAACTACTGGGGGGAATCTCCCCATTGGGGGAGGGGCAGAGACACAAACTACTGGGGGGAATCTCCCCATTGGGGGAGGGGCAGAGACACAAACTACTGGGGGGAATCTCCCCATTGGGGGAGGGGCAGAGACACAAACTACTGGGGGGAATCTCCCCATTGGGGGAGGGGCAGAGACACAAACTACTGGGGGGAATCTCCCCATTGGGGGAGGGGCAGAGACACAAACTACTGGGGGGAATCTCACCATTGTGGGAGGGGCCGAGACACAGACTACTGGGGGGAAGTCTCATATAATGTGAGGTATAGGTAATTGTGGGGTGATTCAGTAGTGTACACACCGAACCAGAATATAATGATGTAACATTCAGTTGTTTTGCTGGTGAGAAATATCCGGTTCACTGTCTCTTATTATTTTTTAGTTGTTCCTGAAGAGGAAGATGGCGGATCCCCTTTGGGTGGTGAGTACCATATAAATCTGTTTCGGCTTTTGAATGCAAAAAGTAAAAATCTTCTTTTTTTTTTTACTGAGAGGGGGGTGGGGGTGG
>NW_017308632.1:96312-99109 GCF_000935625.1 Nanorana parkeri | reverse complement strand
GCTGTTTGTACAATGGAGAGGGGGGGGGAAGGGTGTCTCAGAACGTTCACTCTGATAAAATAATCCGTTTTGTATTATTGATAACCGGCCGGGATCTGTAATGAAGGAAATTCCCAACTTATTTTCACAAATCAATTAATAACTCGAGTTCTTTATTTGCGGTAACCTGAAGACGAAATAAAAACAATAATGTGCAAAAATCTATATATTTATTAACTAAAATCATAACGGGTGACAATAAGGAATAAGGATCAAAAATTACAATAATATTGATCAGCCAGATGACAATAAAAATAAAACCTCAGGATACGAATTCAGATATTGATAAAAGAATACAATGTATCTCCGGGAATGTGATTTAGTAACTGCTCAGTAGAATGTGACCAAATAATGTGCAGATCCAACACGTGACCTCTCCCAGCCAATCAGATGTTCAAAAGCTCAAAGTTCTACTGCGCATGAACCAACTCCTCGTACTCCGCACAGGACGGGCTATCAGCCCAGAATCTGTTCCAGGTAAAGAGAAACTTCCTCTAAGTTATTTTATTATAATGTATAAATCGCAACTAAACCAGCGACAGGAAACTGCAATCAGCTGCAGGAGATTCTTTATATATTTCTCCCGAAGAATGAAAGCGAGACAATTATTACCGCAGATAGAATTATTCCCATTCAGTCCTGATGCTAACAATGGCCACGTGGTTTAGTTGGATATATTTGGCTCGTCAATGGCCTCAGATAAATAGAAATGTATACTTTACCAGAAATGGGAAATTCTTTTATCTGAGAGGTGTCAGCTTTGTGTCAGTGCGGGGACAGGAGATGGACAGGTTCTCTTTGGTTCAGTTCCCCCCTGGCAGCCCGTCAATCAGCCTCAGATCTCTCCCTCCAGTGTCTGTGTGCGTCCTCTCATATATTCTTTCCCGTTTTTTTCTCCTTTTAACTTTCTCATAACTTTTATCAGGGGCGTCCCGAGGCTGGGTGACACCCGGAGCGGTAACCGAGTGTCACCCCGCCGGGACGTCATCGCGCAAGCGCGGCGGTCTTCTGATACCTGCCGGCGGCCATCTTGGTTAATGGACGCCGGCAGAGAGAGGAGGGGACGTTCACCCGGCGGGATAAGGTATGCCGCCGGTTCCCCTCCTCTCTCCTGACACTGTCGGGCGTTCGGTCCATCACCGAGCGCCCGACTTTTTTGACACCCTCCAATGGTGTCACCCGGGTGCGGGCCGCACCCCCCTTGTGATGCCACTGCTTTTATCACTCAAAATGTGGCAGGAGAAAGCTTATCTCAACCTAATTATGACGTCACACACTCAGATCACCTTACTCCATATTACCTGATGAAGGGCGATGTTGGACTAGGAATGATTTTGTATTTTTCCTTTTTAAAATTCCAATATTATCCCATGAGGTGACCTCTGACCTAAGCCCGTAAAATTAAGAATGAATCAGATATCTTTGACAGCACATGTCCGACTTACTGTCTCTTTAAAGGAGAACTATGAGATGAGTGATTTTCCCTCAGCCTCATAGTTCTAGCCGACCTGTGACAATGAGACTGTCACAGGTCGGCTCAGTAGATCGGGAAGTGAGGGAACACATACCGGCGTTCGCTCACCTCTCGATCCTGTCACGGCTCTCTGCCGTGACAGGGGGAGGGGCTGGATTCCCCTCTCCCCGCTCCGATCTGCCAGCGCTGACTGGCGGAACGGACGGGGGAGGGGGCGGGTACAGCTGGCTCTGCCTCTAGATAGGCGGAGCCAGCTGTCACTCACGCAGCTGGGCGGATCCCGTCGTCTAAGTCGGGATCCGCTGCGGCGTCTCAGTATACCGCGAGCTGTAGCTCCCTATATACTGAGCTTAGGGTGACGGGAGGACGCTAGTTTGTGTCCTCCCGTTACCCTAAGGAGAACTATGGGGAAAAGCCCTGACCCTGTACTTCTCCTTTAAGAGATGTAGAGCTGGAGAAAGTCTGAGCAGGAACAACAATTCAATTATCTTCTTCCACATACATTGAGAATTAAGTCATTTGGACCATACACACAATGGGTTGGACTTGTGTCTTTATTCAACCTCAAATACTATGTAACTATGTAACACAGCGGTCACTCACATTCTTCCACTGATTACAAAATAACAATATACCCAATGTCATTATTTGTACTTTTTTTTTTAACACCATATTAATAATATATATATAATATGTGTCAATAAGTACAACCAAATACTATACATATCTATATATATATATATATATACTGTATATATAAGGAATATAGGTTGCATATTATATATATTTTTAAATTACTCAGTCATGTAAATATTTAGATGCTTCGTCCTAATAATACAATTGGCATTATTGGTGATACCATTCCTATCAAATAATAATAATATTGTATACAAGGTAACGTCTATTATGAGCTCTTTTTCCTGTTACAAATAATAATAATTTCATGTAGAATGTTTCTTTTGTTCTTTGTTAAGCCTGAGACGTGACGATTCCGTCAATCTCGCAGTTTGTACACAGCCTGGCACCATGGCCAGTCCTTATCTCCTCGTCGTCGTTGTCTGGGACCCCCACCATTTACACCCCGGGAATGTATGTGGGGAGGCTCTGAGAATCACTGATGTTAGAGTTTTTGTCCAGAAACCATGAACTCACATTCACCTCATATACTGACAGAGTATAAAGAACAAAGATGGCTTCCAGGATGCCCATGTTATAATATGTAGAATAATATGTATAGGCCTTACAGTTTAATTGCTTTTAGCCCCAAATAGTTCTGACATGTGG
>NW_017308632.1:89205-96246 GCF_000935625.1 Nanorana parkeri | reverse complement strand
ATGGGTTTCCTTTACATTCATGTTGAATGATTTCGGCATATAACGGGACGTTCTCCATTTCTCTCTCTGGAACGTGAACACGGAGGATTTTAGGGGGTAATCATCATTTTTCTGCCTGTAGATCTGAAGGAGGATGATCACACAATCTGTGTTCCACTTGTGAACTTACAGCGTGCCGCTGTGTGCGCTCCAAGTACCCCGAGAAAGCAGATTTCACAGAGCTGGTCACATGTTCGGTGGGTGGGTCTGTTTCCTCAATCTGTGCTGTGCGTTGTTCAATCCTCTACTTCCTGTACATTGTGCGTTGTACCAGTTTTTCTTTCTTGTCCATTCAGGGGCCACAGGAATTCAGATACTTTCGGGTTATATTGTCAGGCCAGCCCCGGATAAACCTTCCTTTACCCAGCATGCATCATTTTTTTTGCTAGGAGTATGCCCCTCTTCCCTTCTAGCTATGGTCATCCGCTGAAGTGCTGAGGTCGTCCGCTGAGGGACTGAGTGCTGAGGTCGTCCGCTGAGGGGACTGAGGGCTGAGGTCGTCCGCTGAGGGGACTGAGGGCTGAGGTCGTCCGCTGAGGGGACTGAGGGCTGAGGTCGTCCGCTGAGGGGACTGAGGGCTGAGGTCGTCCGCTGAGGGGACTGAGGGCTGAGGTCGTCCGCTGAGGGGACTGAGGGCTGAGGTCGTCCGCTGAGGGGACTGAGGGCTGAGGTCGTCCGCTGAGGGGACTGAGGGCTGAGGTCGTCCGCTGAGGGGACTGAGGGCTGAGGTCGTCCGCTGAGGGGACTGAGGGCTGAGGTCGTCCGCTGAGGGGACTGAGGGCTGAGGTCGTCCGCTGAGGGGACTGAGGGCTGAGGTCGTCCGCTGAGGGGACTGAGGGCTGAGGTCGTCCGCTGAGGGGACTGAGGGCTGAGGTCGTCCGCTGAGGGGACTGAGGGCTGAGGTCGTCCGCTGAGGGGACTGAGGGCTGAGGTCGTCCGCTGAGGGGACTGAGGGCTGAGGTCGTCCGCTGAGGGGACTGAGGGCTGAGGTCGTCCGCTGAGGGGACTGAGGGCTGAGGTCGTCCGCTGAGGGGACTGAGGGCTGAGGTCGTCCGCTGAGGGGACTGAGGGCTGAGGTCGTCCGCTGAGGGGACTGAGGGCTGAGGTCGTCCGCTGAGGGGACTGAGGGCTGAGGTCGTCCGCTGAGGGGACTGAGGGCTGAGGTCGTCCGCTGAGGGGACTGAGGGCTGAGGTCGTCCGCTGAGGGGACTGAGGGCTGAGGTCGTCCGCTGAGGGGACTGAGGGCTGAGGTCGTCCGCTGAGGGGACTGAGGGCTGAGGTCGTCCGCTGAGGGGACTGAGGGCTGAGGTCGTCCGCTGAGGGGACTGAGGGCTGAGGTCGTCCGCTGAGGGGACTGAGGGCTGAGGTCGTCCGCTGAGGGGACTGAGGGCTGAGGTCGTCCGCTGAGGGGACTGAGGGCTGAGGTCGTCCGCTGAGGGGACTGAGGGCTGAGGTCGTCCGCTGAGGGGACTGAGGGCTGAGGTCGTCCGCTGAGGGGACTGAGGGCTGAGGTCGTCCGCTGAGGGGACTGAGGGCTGAGGTCGTCCGCTGAGGGGACTGAGGGCTGAGGTCGTCCGCTGAGGGGACTGAGGGCTGAGGTCGTCCGCTGAGGGGACTGAGGGCTGAGGTCGTCCGCTGAGGGGACTGAGGGCTGAGGTCGTCCGCTGAGGGGACTGAGGGCTGAGGTCGTCCGCTGAGGGGACTGAGGGCTGAGGTCGTCCGCTGAGGGGACTGAGGGCTGAGGTCGTCCGCTGAGGGGACTGAGGGCTGAGGTCGTCCGCTGAGGGGACTGAGGGCTGAGGTCGTCCGCTGAGGGGACTGAGGGCTGAGGTCGTCCGCTGAGGGGACTGAGGGCTGAGGTCGTCCGCTGAGGGGACTGGGTGCTGAGGTCGTCCACTGAGGGGAATGAGTGCTGAGGTCGTCCACTGAGGGGACTGGGTGCTGAGGTCGTCCACTGAGGGGACTGGGTGCTGAGGTCGTCCACTGAGGGGACTGAGCGCCGAGGTCGTCCGCTGGGTGGAGTGTCATGCGCACACACTCTGTGCTCTCTTTCCCGCCGTTCAGCATAGAGGAAGCATCATTCTTCTGCTCTTGCCTACAGTGGCCTAGTCACTTCTGTCCATCCAGCCCTCATCAGCCACCAGTTGCCGGTCTTGTGAGTACCTGAGACCTCGCCTCATACCTTGAGCCTAGTTGCATCTGGACACAAAGGGGACAATCCCACTGCTACGGGTGACCCTAAGCTCACGCTTTACTATCGGTTCCAGGGATGTTTACTCTGTACCCTATGAAGACACTGACATCTGACATATGGAATCTGGTGGCCCTATACTTACAGGGCCTATCGCATTCGAGTCTCCCTTAGCTCCATTGGGTGAGGTTGAATCCCTACCCTGCCGTCTGGGGCCCCTACTGAAGTCACACAAGTCTTTGTGACCAAATTCACCCAATACCGATTGTAGAGGCTCTAAGTGCTCTCCTGCATAGTCAGTCTCTGATCTTCCCGGAGCCATAGAGCAGGCCAGGCCACCGCTCTCGTCTTCCAGAGAAATTCTCTTCCAGTTGGGCGCACAAGACCCTCAGTAGTATCTGACACCCCTCAGTGTCCCCCCTGTGCAGAGTGATCCTCTGGCCTACTAGATCCAATGGAACCAACCTTCCCTCACCCTGAATCTAAATTCTCAGTGTCGATTATATACACCTGATACTTTTCGGAACATCAACTCTCCTCTGTCACCTGAAGGTGGGGGTATCCAGATGACTTCCTTGGTGCATGAGTCCACAGCTGGTTGACCTTCAGGTCCCTCATCATCAGACAGGAAGATATCTTTCTCTCCTCTCTTGTACCTATGGCATTGAGGAACAGTCTTCTCAGAGATGTCTCTCTTTCTCCCATCTCTTCTTGGTCTCTTCACCGGTCTGACTCTGTGGACCAGGAAGTCACTGATGTGATTACTCGATCAGCCGCCTGGTCTTCTCCCCCATATCTGAGATAGTTCCTCTCATGTGAGAATCGTCATCTCCGGGGCTGCTTTCTGGTCTTGTAGAACAGGTGGTTCTTCTACATTGTAGGATCACGCCTCGTGCAGGTATCTTATTTTGGACAACATTTAGGTACTGCTGTACCTCAGCCAGGAAGGGGAACCCTTTCAGTGTCAGGAGAGGTAGTCTAACTCCGACGTTGGATGATACTGCTTTGATACCTTCACGCAATCCCCTAGATAGGGGCGCCACTCAGCTGATAGTCTCTGAACATGAAGGAGAGGTGCATGCTTGTGCGCCTTAAACCTCGCTAGGTAAAGTTATTTGAAGGAGGGCCCTGTGTTTCCTGGGATTGTCAGCAGGCAGAATACATTAGTCTTCTGCTCCAGGTATGTCTGACAGGAATGGGGGAACGTCTTAATTCTTTAGAGGTACCAGTCCACCTGAGGTTAGGTCCTCTTCCCTCTTTAGGAAGGTCTTTCAGGTGCTTCCCTTCAATCCCCTCAGGTCCCTTCAGGTCTTGCCTTCAATCAGGTAAAGGTTCTTTGCTTTACTGCTGAGATTCCTCATCCTTGTTCCTCAGATGCTGTTGCTTTGCTGGGTTTGGGGGTTCAGAAGGATTCTTAGAAATATGGTTTGAGGATCCCTCTGAAGTTGACCTAGAAGCACCTCTTGCGTGCCAAAGAAGATGTTTTAGCTTTATCCTCAGTTCTATCTGGTGTTCCCATCTTGCCAGTGTGACGCAATGTTCTAGTTCCTGCCTACCCTTGTGGAGGTTCTTTCCATTTACAATACCCCTTCAGTCATATTGACTTCATGAGGTCAGATTCCTGTGTTCTCTGGCTGGCTCCGGAGTTACTTGAAACCCATTTATAGTGTCTTCAATGTTGTTTTGGGGGTTTTCCCTGGTAGGTCAGTGAGATGAATACTCTGCTTAGACATGGAGCTCCCGTCCCTTGATGCTAAAGTGCCGGGTATAAAGGCTTTGGGCCTTCTCACATAAAACCGTTCCTGGTGAGACCAGTTAGTCTGGTGGTGACGTTTCTGTCCAGGTCTTGAGCATTATGTTGATTCTCTGAGCTCTCCCTGTGGTCACGTTGGCAGGTTCCTCTATCTGGTAGGGAGCTCGTCCTCATCTAGTTTTAAATTATGACCTCCTAGGTCCTTCAGCTGGCTCTTGGGCTTCAGGCAGTACCCAGTTTTGTTTTGTTGGGCCTGTTAGTGGTTATTGCTGTGTTGTTAGCCCCGCAGTTGGATGTCCCATTGAGGAACGCAAGTCCCCTCTTGGTACGGCTTCTACAAACTGAGGCATGCTGGGTAAAGGATGGGATTTATCCTGAGCTGCTGTTTGATTGATTTTGTTTGCCAGTGTCCAGTCTTCCTGTAGGTGGCATTAGGACCCAGCGATATCTGACTTCCTGTGTCCCTCAATGGACTCCAATAAAAGGATTATACGGCGAGCACAAGGATCCTATTTCCTGACGCTTGTGTTTCCTTGCCTCAGGTGCGGACGCGGCGGACGGATCGCAGGACTCTGGCACAATGCTCGGTGACGGCTCTGCGCCCTCCGAGTCCCGGAGAGCGCGGAAAAAAAACCCTTCGGAAATCTTCAAAAAGCCGTATCTTGTCCATGAATCTGGAGAAGATCCGAGCCTCGTGTTTGTCGTCCCCGCTGAGGAGATGGAGACTACGGTGAACGCGGAGAAGAGGAGGAGGACGCGGCGGAAGGAGGTGGAATTGCAGGAAATGCACTGGTGTGACGTCTGTGATGACTGCTTCCCCACCCTGAGCGATCTGGAGATGCACCAGACGACGCACAACGATAAACCCGAGGAAGGCTTCGACTGCGAAGAGTGTGGGAGAGTCTTTGACTCCGCCTCTAAGCTCGAGGAACACCAATCGAGGAAGCACGGCAAACTGCGCTACCGCTGCGACATCTGCGGGATTCAGTACAACTACCAGTCGCAGTTCCTCATTCACATGCGCGCTCACTCCGGGGAGAAGCGGTTCTCCTGTGACGAATGCGGCAAGGAGTTCAAGCACAGGTGCAGCCTGGTCATTCACCAACGCAGGCACGCCGGCGCCACGCCGCACCAGTGCCGGAAATGTGGCAAAATGCTAGATACGCGATCGGTGCTGCTGAAACACGAGAAGATGCGCCACTGCCCGGACTGCAACAAGTGCTACACCCAGCGCGGCTTCTCCAAACACCTGATCAAGAACTGCGTCAAATCTTAGGTGTCCCATTTTCGTTTTGTGGGTGGTGAACGCACGGGGGACCGATCATGCTGGACTGTCAGCTCCTCCACGGTGCGGAACTGTTAGGCACTTACAGCTTTAAAGTGCAACTCCAGAACTACTACACGGACCCGATCACCCCGTATTGCATATCCTTACCTGCTTCTGACCTGTAGATATTGAGATAGGCCATGTTGCTGCACTTCTATCAGTGGGAGTGGCTTCCTTTACTGCGCTCACATGATCAGTCCTGGTCTTGTAGTAGCTAACACTGCACCCCTAGACATGCAGCGCCCCGTGCCAGTATCGGACTGCAGGTGCACATGGGCAGTCAGCCTTTCACAGGAGCCGGGGGAAGAGGAATCCTATGACCGCCGACTGACTCTGGAAGGTCATTTTTGGTTAACAATATATAAAACATGACGTTTGGCCGTTACATACGTGTTATCAGTTTGAGGGAAGGAAAACCACGGCCAGAAATGTGGCGGGGGGGCGTCATCACCGCCAAAACGCAGCAGCCCACCAAACTCCGCCTACAACGGGCAGGGCTTTCGGGTTCCTTTGTGACAAAGCGTTTTCCTTGTCTCGGCGTTTCGTCTTCCTGTACAATTGGCGACTCGTTAATATCGGATTCGTTCATTTTCTACTCGTATTTTTCTACCATTGTTTCTTTTTGGATGAAATAAAAGTTTTTTCTACATGCTGGGCCCTCTGCTTGTCTTCCGGGGCCCGGGCCCAGGACATGCGGCGAGGGGGCGGCACCTATTGGGCATCATCAGTCCATAAGAAGGTCCTTCACCACCCGAGGCCAAGTGCCCCCCGCCCCCCCCCATGAGCTGTGAGCTACTACCACAGCATAGCTTGCTGGTCCTCCCTTGCTTGCCCCTCTCCTGCTGAAGCACCAAAGACGGCGGCCCCTCCTGCCTACCCCCCTACATGGCCCTGGCTGACCTGCTCGCTTTATATGCCTCAGTGATTGGTGTTCCCAGATTACCATCACAAGGGATTGGGGTGGACTACAGCAGTCCTCCTAGAGGTGCACTTGTTGTCCATCTCCACCGCTGCGCCCGGATCCTGGGCTGTTCTGATTGGGCAGACCTACAGCACTTCCGGGCAGTGTTGAACCTTGCCCACTTCCTGCCACCTTCCTATTGGCCCTCCAACTTAGTGGTCTCCCTCCCTGGCCAATAGGAACGTGCTTTAGGCAGGATGAAGTAGACCGTCTCCCACCATACCAGGCAGTGCCGGAGCTTCGCTCCTCCGAGGACTGAACCCGCTCTGGATCCCTCCACATTATTCTGGACAACTTTAAGGGGGATGTACATAGTATATTATGGCCATTGGTTCTTCTCTTTACAATTACCTGTTGATCCTGCCAATTAGACTTCTGTTCATGATCCAACAACACTTTCTGGCGGCCATTTTATTGCCTCATCATTGTCGGTGCACATGCGCACAAACTCCTACAGCTCCTCCCCTCCTGCTGTAATTCTAATGAGCGGCTTCCTATACAATACAACGAGCTGGGACATCCGGGGGGGTTTATTTCAGGCAGTGGAGTCAGATGATGAAAAGGAAGTGAGAGGACATGAAACCAGAGGCCGCAGATTGTCAGCAACTCACAAGAGAGCCGGAGCTCAGAGATATTATACCATTAAACACCAAAAGACATGATCAGCTGCCATCACCAGCTGGATGGACCAATGGAGGAGAGACGGGGGAGGCCAATGGAGGAGAGACGGGGGAGGCCAATGGAGGAGAGACGGGGGAGGCCAATGGAGG
>NW_017308632.1:86634-89142 GCF_000935625.1 Nanorana parkeri | reverse complement strand
AGTGGGAGCGGAAGCGGGGAGGCCCAATGGAGGAGAGACGGGGGAGGCCAATGGAGGAGAGACGGGGGAGGCCAATGGGGGAGAGACGGGGGAGGCCAATGGAGGAGAGACAGGAGAGGCCAATGAAGAGGAGGGCAATGGAGGAGAGACGGGGACTGAGGTGGCCAAGAGACTGATAGTGAGGAGAGGGGGCAGGGAGACACTGAGTATCCATCCAGAGACTCTCAAGTGTTGGAGCTCCGAGAACCCGAGAACTCCTCTTCAGACACTGGGAACGGGATCCGTCAGAAATCTGTTATAACATTAACAAGGAAACATGGCGGATACGTGAGGAGCTCCGCTCAATGTCATCTGAGTTCTGTACAATGCACTGCACAAGGAGCACTCTGCTCTATACAGGCTCATACTTCCTGAGCCTGCGCCGTGTAACATCCTGTCATCATTTACTATCTGTGTCTATCGGGTCCTGGAAAACCAAGTAAAAGCAAATATTTGTTTGAAGGGGGTTCGGGATAAATGATTTGGGTCTCATTCACACAAGAAACGTCCGACACGTACAGCTCCATGCTGCGTACATGGCCGTATCGAGCAGCTCCCGGGAATGACAGGTACTGCAGCCCCCGTCCTTCTCTATGGGAGTACGCGGCTGTAAGCTGCCCTACGCTCACCCCAATTGCAGGTCCGTACCGGTGCGGGTGTCCTGGCTCGGACGCAGACAGGACCCATCCTGTCAGCGTACGAGTACGGACACCCGCACGGACATGCAGGGCGGGGGAGCGTAGGGGAGCGTATGGCCGCGTACTCCCATAGAGAAGGACGGTGGCTGCGTACTAATCACACGCAGCACCTATCCTTCCCGGGAGCGGCCCGATACCCCCGTGCACGCAGCACAGAGCTGTACGTGTCGGCTTTTTCTCGTGTGAATGAGACCTTATGCGCACTCTTCCTTCTGCATCAATGGGAATTCTGGGAACACAATGCGGAGGTTTCATACAAGAGACCGATGTTTAGAGCGTTCTGAGCCACGCCCCTTTAATCTGCCGCCATTGCTGTTTTTTTTTTTTTAACTGACAATGATAGAAAATGGTATAAAATGTACAAATTACCTTCATTCACTATTGCATGTATCCTCCTTCCTCACCTTCTAATGAATTTGCATTGTCCAGGGACCCATCCACAAAAATGAGTTGTTACTGAAGTTGATACATTGTATAGCCTTATTAATCGATTCATTGGATGCAATAATCGAATTCCTTCCTATAAATTAGATTAATATGGTGACACTGATGCTGCTCTGTGTGTTTTGGCTGCTGACAACATTGCCACAGCGACATCTGGTGACCGTGTGTGAAAACTGCAGATTGGAAAAGCAGCTCCGTGTTGATATGAGATGCAGCTTCCAACAGCGCCACCGTATTGGTAGTAACAATGACATAACCCAACAGCGCCACCTGCTGCTATTTACATGGGTACTACAATGACAACACAACAGCGCCACCTGCTGCTATTCGCATAGGTACTACAATGACATCACAACAGCGCCACCTGCTGCCGCCGTGGTGGTAATAACAATGACATAGCACAACAGCGTCACCTGCTGCCGCCGTGGTGGTAATAAAAATGACATAGCACAACAGCGTCACCTGCTGCCGCCGTAGGGGTAATAACAATGACATAGCGCAACAGCGTCACCTGCTGCCGCCGTAGGGGTAATAACAATGACATAGCGCAACAGCGTCACCTGCTGCCGCCGTAGGGGTAATAACAATGACATAGCGCAACAGCGTCACCTGCTGCCGCCGTAGGGGTAATAACAATGATATAGCGCAACAGCGCCACCTGCTGCTATTTACATAGGTACTACAATGACATAACTCAACAGCGCCACCTGCTGCCGTCGTAGTGGTAAAAACAATTACGCCACACAACAGCGCCACCTGCTGATATTCACATAGGTACTGCAATTACATAACCCAACAGCGCCACCTGCTGCCATTCACTTAAGTACTACAATGACAGCACAACAGCGCCACCTGCTGCTATTCATATAGGTACTACGACAGCACAACAGCGCTATCTGCTGTTATCTGCGTAATGGCAATAATGTAGCTCCATAGCGCCACCTGCTGCTTTTTTTGTCATGACACGTATCTGCTACCACAGCCCCCTCTGGTGTCCGCAGCTGGGTATTGCGGCCTCTGTATTCGGACATTTTCCCGGAGATCGAAAACTCCGACATTCCGCTCTCTATCGCACTGATATTATCGGACGTTATTGTCGTTCTCCAGCGGGACTCCATCTCCCGGCGTGCTGTGCGGCCAGCCTTGACTTCCTGTGCTGTGATAACAGGCACTTCCGGTCCCGGCCACCGCAGGTCTGTGTTCATTGTTGTCACTGGTGATGTGTTGGTTGTCAGGGGTTCCTGTAGTTCAGTATAATGAGGGCGGGAGGAGTGAGACTGCTTGTGGTGTTCAGTATTGTTATGATTAATGGCTATATGGGGAGGTT
>NW_017308632.1:85851-86531 GCF_000935625.1 Nanorana parkeri | reverse complement strand
GTAAAAAGGTTTGATGTGGGAGTTGTGGGGGGGGGGGGGGGGATGTGTTGCTCCAGTTGGACTAGAAATCCCAGCATGCTTTGCAGGCTCTGGGCTTGCTGGGATTTGTAGTGCTGGAGGGAAACCAGTTCCATCTTAAAGGTAGACTCCACCCAGATATGAATAATAAAGCCTTGAGATACACGCAGGGGCACGGCGTACGCACTGAGAGCTCCGTCCACCTCCCGCCTGGAATGTGGGAATACCGGAGATGGATTCTCAGACACGCCCTCCCCTCAGAGGCTCCTCCCTCTCACATACAGAGAGTCTGATGGGAATAGGGATGCCTGTTAATGCCGGCAATAAGTCCCTAGGCAGCAGAGCTCAGATTGGGGGAGGGGGAAGCAGCACAAGGAGCCAATCAGGTGTGCTGCAGTGCTCATGTGCTAACAAGGAGCATGCTGATAGGAGGAGAGAGATGAGCTCACCAGTCTGCTGCTTCCCCTTCACTGTCCAATCACAGACTGGGGGAGGGACAAGACCTGTAAGTGTTACTGAACTGCAGCAGATCTCCTCTACTAGACAGGGCTGCTGTGGTGTGTGGCAGAGCTGTGTGAATCTCAGGACTGGATGGACAGAAGTACAGGTAGAACCTCCCCCATGTATGTCATCTGCGTGTTCACCTTTCATGTCTCCGGTGA
>NW_017308632.1:85493-85797 GCF_000935625.1 Nanorana parkeri | reverse complement strand
CCCCCCCCCCCTTAGGGCGCCGCCGCCGCCATGCCGAGCTGCATCGTGAAGGGCTGTAAGCACCACACCAGCATGAAGTCCTCCAGCACGCTGCTGTCCATGCACGTCTTCCCGCGGGAGCTCGGCCGCATCAAGCTCTGGCTCCAGCACACCGGCCAGGACTTCGGCGACATCGACGCCTTCGCCGCCAAAATTTTAGACGCCGCCAAGAGCGGCAAATACCGCATCTGCTCCGCCCACTTCGACCCCGGCTGCTACGCCACGGTGGGCTGCCGCCTGGTGCTGAAACGCGACGCCGTGCCGA
>NW_017308632.1:79876-83414 GCF_000935625.1 Nanorana parkeri | reverse complement strand
CGACTGGAAGCCCTTCTCCCCGCCCGCCAGGAGGGCCCCCCCGGGCCTGGACGTCATCGGGGGCCACGAAAACGCGGCGAAGGGCCCCAGGAAGGACGCGGCGACGCAGACGCACACCGGCCAGGACAAGGCGCGCCCCACTTCCCTCAACACCAGTCTCATGGAGCGCTGCGACAAGCAGGAGGAGATATTCGATGCCAGCGGGCGCCTCATCGGAGTCTTCTCCCCCGACTCCCGCCAGAGGGACCTGAAGGTGAGGCCCGGGCTCTGGACCTATGATTGGTCAACACAAGTCCCCAAAGAGCCTTCCAGGACACACCCACCCATGGAGAACAAAGAGGCCCTGTCTTCCCTGGAGAAGGTTCTGGTAAGTTGATGACATCATCGAGGACGTTCTCCGGGGTCCAGTGTCCCATTGTGTGCGTTTGAAGGGGGGAGGGGCAGAAAGCGGACTGTTCCTTTAAATCCTGCGCATGGGAGAGAGCGGTGCGGTGCATGTTAGTCACATGATCTGAACGTGTTTTGTGGGTGTCTGCCGATCTCTAATGGGCCCCCAACCAACACCCGTCAAACGTCCTGCTCCACAATCACAACAGGAAGTGAGAGGAAATCTGTGCAAAGAGGCGGAATTGCCGCCTTAGACAGTTGTCCCCACTGGAAGATTTTCCCCTCACTTCCTGTTCCGGTGACAACTGCAACAATGAGGATTTGCCATCACGTAGCGCCCCATTGACGGACACTTCTACAACTCATCAGAGAAATGGAAGCCGCCATCGCTGGTTGCTCAGCTGACATGCTAATCTTCCGGCTTCACTGATCCGGAAGGTTCCTGGTCCGTGTTCCGGGCCAGTGATGGAGAATAACGGGTCATATGAGCTCTTGTTCAGAAGGCCATCTCCCCCGGCTCCTGCAATACCTCCAGTGTCCACCAGTATCTCTGGCCTGACTTGCTGGTCCTGCTCCTGACTCCACCTGTCAATACCACCCATGGACTCTCTCTGGTATCGGGGCGGCCGGCCGGCTCAGGGGGAAGCGGCTCTGCCTCTGGTGCTGGAGACCCCGGATCGAATCCCCCCCGCAGGTCACTTTATCACTGGGCCCCCGGCTGTGGAAAAGCCTCTACAGCTGGGAGCTCCTCGGACCCCAAAAAAGCAAGACCCTCCTTTATGGCGGCTGCCGGGTCACAGACAGCCGCTTTATATTGTATAGTCCTAGTCATCCCCATTAACAGGGACCGGCAACTATTCCAAGGAGCCGACACCGGGACCAGAACCAGGAACTCCAACACCACTGCCGGATCAGCGCCTGGCTGCTAACCCCCTGAGCCAGCTCTCAGCCTGAACATCTGAGCCTCATATCTCAATGTCTTCATCGGGTCCACACTACACACGGGGAAGAAATAATCAGAACCCAGAACTCCAACCCAACCATCATCCATCACAACACACCACAGAGATCCCACTCCCGCCATCACTGGGATTCGAACCCGGGACTCCAAAAATCATAGATGATTGTCTGGCAACTTAGTGACTGAGCCACACGGATCAGTACCGGATCAGTACCGGATCAGTACCGGATCAGTACCGGATCATACCTGGCTGCTAACCCCCCTGAGCCAGCTTATGAGAGAGACATGAACATCCTCATCGGGTCTACACAACACGCGGGAAGAAATAACACTGGGATCAGAACCTAGAACTCCAACCATCATCATCAGCATAGAGATCCCATTCCCGCCATCACTGGGATTCGAACCAGAGACTCCAAAAACAATAGAGTGTGAGCTCTGCGTTGTGATGGATGATGATGATGGTGGTTGGGTGGGTTGGAGTCTCGGGTTCTGATCCCAGCGTTGGCTTTGATTTATTCCCCGCGTGTTGTGTAGACCCGATGAGGCGTCTCTCTGATAAGCTGGCCCAGGCTACTAACTGACTGAGCCACACACCACTGCCGGATCTGAGCCTGGGTACTAACCGCCTGGGCCAGCTTATAAGAGAGACGCTGGGATCGGAACCCGAGACGCCAACCCACCCAACCACCACCACCACCATTTTTGGGGGACTCCAAAAACAATAGAGGAGTGTCCAGCTGCTAACCCCCCTGAGCCAGCTCTCAGCCAGAGCATCACCGAGACGTATCTCAATGTCTTCATCAGGTCCACACAACACACGGGGAAGAAATAACGCTGGGATCAGAACTCCAACCATCATCATCAACCAACCGCCATCATCATCAACCAACCGCCATCATCAACCAACCGCCATCATCAACCAACCGCCATCATCATCAACCAACCGCCATCATCATCCAACCGCCATCATCAACCAACCGCCATCATCATCATCAACCAACCGCCATCATCAACCAACCACCATCATCAACCAACCATCATCATCAACCAACCGCCATCATCATCAACCAACATCATCAACCAACCGCCATCATCATCAACCAACCAACCATCATCATCAACCAACCGCCATCATCATCAACCAACATCATCAACCAACCGCCATCATCATCAACCAACCAACCATCATCATCAACCAACCGCCATCATCATCAACCAACCAACCATCATCATCAACCAACATCATCAACCAACCGCCATCATCATCAACCAACCGCCATCATCATCAACCAACCGCCATCATCACCACAGAGATCCCACTCCAGCCAGCACTGGGATTCGAACCCGAGACTCCAAAACAATAGAGGGTCATCTGGCTACTAACTGACTGAGCCACACACCACTACCGGATCAGTACCTGGCTGCTCACCCCCCTGAGCCAGCTTATCAGAGAGACATCAACATCCTCATCGGGTCCACACAACTCGCGGGGAAGAAATCAAAGCCAACGTTGGGATCATCACACACACCACAGAGATCCCACGTCCAGCCAGCACCGGGATTCGAACCCGGGACTCCAAAAACAATAGAGAAGGCGGCTACTGACTGACTGAGCCACGCCGGAGTGTGACCGGCCGGGTTGATGTTCCTCCATGTTGTCCACACAGAGTACATGAGGAGACCAGAACAGGCCTCAGCTGGATGAGGTTCCACCAGCCGGTATTCCTCTCCTCGGTGTGAAGCCGGGTTGGTGGTGGTGAGTTCGGCGGAAGGTATTCCCCGTGTGTTGGTGATGAGGATGTTGATGGACATCGCTGTTTTGGGGGGGGCGGTCTGAGTGAGGTCTGGAGGAGGACCAGCAAGTCAGGCCGGAGTATCTGGTGGTCAATGAATCTGGAATCGTGCTATTGAAGAGCCGGGGATCATTGGACGGGATTGGACTGATGGGGAGCCTTGTGTGGCCACCATGACTGGAGAGGCCGTCCATGTTTTCGGGGGGTGACCCCAGAAGTCCTATGAGATATCGGCACCAACTGTGATGGCTGATGTGTAGATTGCAGTGACCATATCAACCAATCACCCGTCATCTTCCATCATGTGACCCAACTAATGTTGATTATAGTCCATGACCCCCTACAGAGCTAAATTACCCCCGACCCCCTCCCCTCCCCCCTTGTGTGATAAGTG
>NW_017308632.1:79128-79583 GCF_000935625.1 Nanorana parkeri | reverse complement strand
CCCCCAGCGGAAGGGGGGGGGGGGGGTCCTGACTGGTTGTTATAGGCAGCACAGACAGTCCTCCTTTCAGTCCGTTGCCCCTCCCGGTGTCACGCCTCTTCCTCTCGTTGCTCCAGGAGTGGACGGTGGTGAAGAAGAACGCGCACATCAGCAAGTTCTACCAGATGATCCGAGAGGTGAGCGGAGGTCACATGACCGGTCACACGTCCAGTCACACGTCCGGTCACACGTCCGGTCACATGTCCTCCATGCTGACGCGCGGTCTGCGGCTTTCAGGTCCCCATCAAATGCGGCGACGTCGCCATGTTCTTCACGATGGAGGAGTGGGAGTACATAGAGGAGCACGAGGACCTGTACAAGCCCGTGATGCTGGAGAACCCCAAGGAGGCTCCGCCCCCTACTGGATCAGGTGACTGTGAACCAGAATTCATACAGAACCAGAACCCGGCTGGATG
>NW_017308632.1:63872-79102 GCF_000935625.1 Nanorana parkeri | reverse complement strand
CTGTTACATATTGTTTTATCTCATCAGCGGTTTGTTTTCATCTCAGGCGGCAGCCAAGATAAAGCTCCAGTGTCCTGGGAACAGCCGAGCGCCGACGCAGACCGCAGCGCAGGTAACCCATCCCCCGACAGGAAACAATATCAGCAAAATCAGATCAGGTGCAGACAAGAAGCATGCTGATAGGAAGAGAGAGCAGAGTGCCAGAGGGATCAGCTCATCACTGTCCTGCTCCTCCCTTCACTGTCCAATCAGAGGCTGGGGGTGTGTCCAGGACAGCGGCAGACCGAGGACATCTAGTGGCTGAAATGTTGCACTGCGGGGAAACCTGTTTTCACATTTTACAATCCAATACATTTGTGTTTCTCGCCCGATCCCTTTAGATTGTAAGCTCTTGTGGTCAGGGCCGTCTCACCTCCCCCGCTATGTTTATCTTCTTCTCGCTCTCCAGATTGTAAACGTCTCCGGAATGTACCAGAGAAGCGATCCATCGGGCCGGGGAGGCCGGCACAGCGCAGATCCTCGGCCGCCGCCGCGCCCAGTAAGATTCCGGCAACCCGCCGCCGATCCGTCCGTCTGGCACTCTGCTGGGCGGAGCTTCTAATTTCTTTGTTCTTTACGCAGCAGCAGAGCGCAGAGAGTCCCCGAAGAATGAGGAGGAAGAGGCGGACCCTTCCTGTAGGCGGAGTTCCACAGGCGACGCCCACCAGGCACAGCACAGTCAGTTGGCACCGCGGATCATAATCGATTTTCGCCGCGCGGGATTTCCTCCGATTTTACGGAAAACGTTTTTCTCCTTTTCACCAAAATCCGGACGTTTTGGGAGAAAACGATTGAATGTTATAAAACGCGCCGAATTCCGTCCGCGAGATCCCGCCGGATATGCTAATTACCCTCCATTGGGGGGGAGGGGTGCTCCTCCTGCGGGCAGGGGCAGTATCAGGACGCCATTAGGTACAGCGGCTGTTCACCTCGGGCCCCCCCCTCCCCCGGGCACTGGGGCCTAAAGCGAGCGCCATTCCAGAACCAGCGCGGGGGAAGGGGGCTCACCAGAGCCGCTGCATCCTGACGCCATTTTATATTGGCAGTGTCACGGCTTCCCGACACTTCCTGTCAGCGCAGGATGGAGTCCCTATTATACTAGTACAGGGGGAGGCAACCTCGGCTCTCCTGCTGCGCTGAAACTACAAATCCCATAAGGCATTGCAAGCCACAGGCATGACTCCCCGAAGCAGAAGCATGATGGGATTTGTAGTTTCAGCGCAGCTGGAGAGTCAAGGTTGCCTACCCCTGCACTAGACCATAGGGATCAGCAATGGATCGCTGGAAGTTTCCGGATTTGCTGCGGGTTCTGGATCCGCTCAGCATTGTCCTCATCCCATCCCCCGATGAAGAACAATAAGAATGATACATTGTATCTCTGTGTATCCTAAAATGACGGATCCTCCTCCCCGGGTCGCAATGACGTCGGAGGATCTGGGTGACATTTGCGTTCACTGCGCGAACATCGAAATAAGAATCGAAATATCCGAATCTGACACCAAATAAAAGTTTAATCCGTCCAGAAAAATCCCGTTTAATACTAGAAACCCGGAGATGGGGAGGGGGGGGGCACAGGGTGGTGCTGGCAGGACCCCCCGCCACCTCCCCTCCCCCGACATACACATGATTTGTCCTATAGAGGAGAATGGTGATATCCATCCCAGCTGATACATCGTCCTCTGAGCATGCTCGACCAGGAGACCCCAGGGGGGTATAGACCAGAGTCACCTGACCCACCCAAATCCGGCCAGGGGGGGTATAGACTAGAGTCACCTGACCCAACCAACCCCGGCCAGGGGGGGTGTATAGACCAAAGTCACCTGACCCAACCAAACCCGTCCAGGGGGGTATAGACCAGAGTCACCTGACCCAACCAAACCCAGCCAGGGGGGGTATAGACCAGAGTCACCTGACCCACCCAAATCCGGCCAGGGGGGGTATAGACCAGAGTCATGTGACCCAACCAAACCCAGCCAGGGGGGTATAGACCAGAGTCACCTGACCCAACCAAACCCAGCCAGGGTCGGTATAGAACAGATCCATGTGACCCAACCAAACCCAGCCAGGGGGGTATAGACCAGAGTCACCTGACCCAACCAAACCCGGCCAGGGGGGTATAGACCAGAGTCACCTGACCCAACCAAACCCGGCCAGGGGGGTATAGACCAGAGTCACCTGACCCAACCAAACCCGGCCAGGGGGGGGTATAGACCAGATCCATGTGACCCAACCAAACCCGGCCAGGGGGGTATAGACCAGACCCATGTGACCCGGCCAGGAGACTCTGGAGGGCCACAGACATATAATCAGTCATTTGGTTCGTCCAGGTGGGGGAGGGGGGCGTTCTCCGCGGTCTAGGGGCACGATGTTGGTCATTTGTCGGTAGTTTTTCACATTGCCGTCCGCTTATCTTTCTTTTCTCTTATTTAGCAGCGAAAGATGAAGAATTCGTAAATAAGGAAACTGAAGACAAGGACGTGGCGAAGAATTCCACCGGTGAGACCTCACGCAGCACAGACAGTTCACACTGCGAGAACATGGACATAGAGCAATCCGCGCACTCGGTGAATGTTGGAGGACGGGATGTGTGTGGGATGTGTATGGGACACCGATGGGCCGTGTGTGGGAAGTGTATAGAACATGTAGGGGAAGTCTATGGGACGCGTACGGGATGTGTGTGGGAAGTGTACGTGACGTGTGTGGGAAGTGTATAGAACATGTAGGGGAAGTCTATGGGACGTGTACGCGATGTGTGTGGGACATGTACGTGACGTGTGTGGGAAGTGTATAGAACATGTAGGGGAAGTCTATGCATCTTATGGGAAAGGTGCAGCATTCCTGGGGGGGAAAATGGTAGAAAGACTGGAGGAGCTTTTAAACTAGAAAGTGGGGGGGAGGGTATAAAAATAAAATTACTTAAACTAAACGAAGATAATTTAATCATAGGTAAAAATAACACAGAAAGTAGTAAAAAAGGAGTTAATAATAGTGGGCTCACTCCAGTCAATATAGGAAATCCGTTGGCACATGTAAGTATAACTAACAACGGACGACCGAAATCAAGGCAGAATAATAACAATAAAAATAGTGGGGAACAACAAGGTAGTAAACTTTTGTCCCACAAAAAGAGAGGAATGAAATGTATGGTGCTGGCAGGACCCCCCGCCACCTCCCCTCCCCCGACATACACATGATTTGTCCTATAGAGGAGAATGGTGATATCCATCCCAGCTGATACATCGTCCTCTGAGCATGCTCGACCAGGAGACCCCAGGGGGGTATAGACCAGAGTCACCTGACCCACCCAAATCCGGCCAGGGGGGGTATAGACTAGAGTCACCTGACCCAACCAACCCCGGCCAGGGGGGGTGTATAGACCAAAGTCACCTGACCCAACCAAACCCGTCCAGGGGGGTATAGACCAGAGTCACCTGACCCAACCAAACCCGGCCAGGGGGGTATAGACCAGAGTCACCTGACCCAACCAAACCCAGCCAGGGGGGGTATAGACCAGAGTCACCTGACCCACCCAAATCCGGCCAGGGGGGGAATAGCCCAAAGCCCTGTGACCCTGCCAGGGGGGGTATAGACCAGAGTCATGTGACCCAACCAAACCCAGCCAGGGGGGTATAGACCAGAGTCACCTGACCCAACCAAACCCAGCCAGGGTCGGTATAGAACAGATCCATGTGACCCAACCAAACCCAGCCAGGGGGGTATAGACCAGAGTCACCTGACCCAACCAAACCCGGCCAGGGGGGTATAGACCAGAGTCACCTGACCCAACCAAACCCGGCCAGGGGGGGGTATAGACCAGATCCATGTGACCCAACCAAACCCGGCCAGGGGGGTATAGACCAGACCCATGTGACCCGGCCAGGAGACTCTGGAGGGCCACAGACATATAATCAGTCATTTGGTTCGTCCAGGTGGGGGAGGGGGGCGTTCTCCGCGGTCTAGGGGCACGATGTTGGTCATTTGTCGGTAGTTTTTCACATTGCCGTCCGCTTATCTTTCTTTTCTCTTATTTAGCAGCGAAAGATGAAGAATTCGTAAATAAGGAAACTGAAGACAAGGACGTGGCGAAGAATTCCACCGGTGAGACCTCACGCAGCACAGACAGTTCACACTGCGAGAACATGGACATAGAGCAATCCGCGCACTCGGTGAATGTTGGAGGACGGGATGTGTGTGGGATGTGTATGGGACACCGATGGGCCGTGTGTGGGAAGTGTATAGAACATGTAGGGGAAGTCTATGGGACGCGTACGGGATGTGTGTGGGAAGTGTACGTGACGTGTGTGGGAAGTGTATAGAACATGTAGGGGAAGTCTATGGGACGTGTACGCGATGTGTGTGGGACATGTACGTGACGTGTGTGGGAAGTGTATAGAACATGTAGGGGAAGTCTATGCATCTTATGGGAAAGGTGCAGCATTCCTGGGGGGGAAAATGGTAGAAAGACTGGAGGAGCTTTTAAACTAGAAAGTGGGGGGGAGGGTATAAAAATAAAATTACTTAAACTAAACGAAGATAATTTAATCATAGGTAAAAATAACACAGAAAGTAGTAAAAAAGGAGTTAATAATAGTGGGCTCACTCCAGTCAATGACGTGTGTGGGAAGTGTATAGAACATGTAGGGGAAGTCTATGGGACGCGTACGGGACGTGTGTGGGAAGTGTATAGAACATGTAGGGGGAAGTCTATGGGACGTGTACGGGATGTGTGTGGGAAGTGTACGTGACGTGTGTGGGAAGTGTATAGAACATGTAGGGGAAGTCTATGGGACGGGTACGGGACGTGTGTGGGAAGTGTATAGAACATGTAGGGGAAGTCTATGGGATGTGTGTGGGAAGTGTATAGAACATGTAGGGGGAAGTCTATGGGACGTGTATGGGATGTGTGTGGGAAGTGTATAGAACATGTAGGGGAAGTCTATGGGACGCGTACGGGACGTGTGTGGGAAGTGTATAGAACATGTAGGGGAAGTCTATGGGACGTGTATGGGATGTGTGTGGGAAGTGTACGTGACGTGTGTGGGACGCGTACGGGACGTGTGTGGGAAGTGTATGGAACATACATCATACAGATAATCCGTATCTGGCCCCCGGCTCAGCGTTACATGGAAGGATACAATGTGTCATTTCACAGGAGGATTAATACTTCTATATCTCTCTCTTCACTACAGAGCCACGTGGTGACCCCCCTCCCCGGACGGATCCCCCCCCAGGTAACACTAAACTCAGCCGCTTATTTATAGTCTAAAGACAAAAGATTTTCCTCTGATTCTGGGTGGGGTGGGGGATGGGGGAGGGGGGTGGTTAGACCGCGGACATGTTTTCCCGTCTGTGTTCCATTGGGTAGATTTCCTTCCACTTCTCCAACACTAAGTCCCACCTCTTTCTGAATCTAAGCTCCACCCCCTCCTCCTGACACTAAGCTCCACCCATTATCCCATTTTTAGATGGCAGAGCCTTTACTGCTCACACATGTTGTGCCATTGGAAAGTTGACCACCAGGGGGGAGGGGCTTAGTGTCAGGAGAGGGCGGGGCTTAAACACAACCGTGCCCAGAATCCAAGGAGGATGCGCACAGACACAGAGATCGATTTGAAGACGTCATAAAGGGACCCGAAACATCAGCTCAGGTGGAACCGTTAGGACAGGTTCTCTTTAGGGTTTCACTCACACATCACATGTCCATCGTCATGATCACATGATCCATTGTCCGTGTGTGAGAGATAATGTCAGGCCGCCGGGAAGGAGGAGGAGATAAAACCACGACCAATCCGCAACCAGGAGGGGATTGTCGGTGTGATTTCTGGTCATTGATGATTATTGATCGATCAGATATCGGCTCCGATTATCACACGTAACATCGGAAACTCTCAGTCAGGTTACATTGCAGACAGCCGACATTAATCAGGAAGTATTGATTATCAGGAAGTATAACAAGGAAGGATCATCAGGAAGTATTGATCATCAGGAAGTATAACAAGGAAGTATTATCAGGCAGTATTGATTATCAGGAGATATAATAAGGAAGGATCATCAGGAAGTATTGATTATCAGGAAGTATAACTAGGAAGTATTGATTATCAGGAAGTATAACTAGGAAGTATTGATTATCAGGAAGTATAACTAGGAAGTATTGATTATCAGGAAGTATGGATCATCAGGAAGTATGGATCATCAGGAAGTATTGATTATCAGGAAGTATAACTAGGAAGTATAACTAGGAAGTATAACTAGGAAGTATTGATTATCAGGAAGTATTGATTATCAGGAAGTATAACTAGGAAGTATGGATCATCAGGAAGTATTGATTATCAGGAAGTATAACTAGGAAGTATTGATTATCAGGAAGTATGGATCATCAGGAAGTATTGATTATCAGGATGTATAACTAGGAAGTATTGATTATCAGGAAGTACTGATCAGGCAGAGGTCAAACCTTTCACCTGCAGCACATGAATAGATAATCCTCTCTGCATTCTCATTGGCAGGCGAGGTCATCCATAGATGCGGCATGAGGATCGATTCCCGCCAATCAATGCGCTCCGAGCTCTGGATAGCACAGGATGGGACCACATCCTCCCGCTTCATACCACAAGACCTCAGACCCCCGGGGGGGCGGAGCCACAAGACGTATTCCAGGAAGACGCTTCTCCAGTGCCCCATCAGCCTCTCCTCTGACGCGGCCCCCAACATCTCGGGATCTGAGCAGACCGGATCAAAGAGAGCGCCGCCGGGGAGAGAGCGCCGCTGCGATCAATGTAACGAGCAATTCCCGGACACAAGTCAGCTGGCGGCTCACCAGAAACTGCACACAAAGAAACCGAGACGGTGACCGGCGCTGCGTGCGCTCCGCAATGTGACGACTGGCACCGCGCCGCGGATTCTTGTTTTACATCAATGAACATTTCACATTGGGGCGGAGCCTTTTGTGTTCTCTGTATTATTGTCTGCTGTCGATAAAGCTGTTTAGATCGTTCAATAAAATCCTGATTTGCAGTTAAAGAGAAAATCAGAAGTTTCTGCAGATTTCTTCCATAATTGTCTGGACCTGAAAGTCAACGTTGGGGCTGAGAGTTGTGCAGAGACGGGAAGGGTCGGGTTTTATCACTTGTGTCCCAGCTGGGGAGATTTTCTCCACTTCCTGTCCTGGTGACTAAACAGGAAGTGAAGGCGACTCTCCCTAAATCTTGGCAGAGGTTCTGACCCTCCACCGTGCCATCCAAATATATAAGGCGTGCCACATTCAGATTCCAAGGCCTCTTGTAGCCGAAATAGACCAAATGATCCATCGAGTCTGAACCCTCTTTAGTCTGAGTGGAGATCTCCGTCTCCATCCCTCTGCTGGAAGTCTGTTCCAACCATCAACTACTCTTTCAGGAAAATACTGTCCAAGGTTAGTTTTGAACTTTCCTGGTGCCCCGATATTGGCGGCTGAGCTGTCATCCTGCTGTGTGAGCTCCTTCGGTTGGCCTTTGGGCTGCCTAATAGGTCTATGACCGCAGGAGCTCACATGGCCATCTGACAACAATGCTGCTATCAGCAAGGCAGAGGTTTAACGTTGTCAGCTGGAAACAGGAAGTGCTGCTACTGGGAGGATCTCTGGGAAAGAAGAAGGACTTGGGGCGGGGCTCAACAAATCCCAGGTCTCCATGGCGACTAGTCATGCTGGGGTCTGTGTCCCCTTTGTTCCTCACTGCTCTCCCTGCCTGTATCAGCAGCGGGGATGGGAGGGGACACAGACTGCTGCAGCTGGACCCCAGCGGGGAGGAGAGACCGCTGTCAGCCATTGTGACTGCATTCTCCCGCTGTGCCCCCTCTTCCGATCTACCGCCGGTGGTAGAAAGCCGGTGATAAGTCCCCCATCCAGCGGCTGGGAGTGATAGCCGGCCTGCTATTGGCTATTTTAAATCGCAGTAGCACCCGCCCACTGGCTGCTGTGTTTCCATTCAGCTGCCTCAGCAAGCAGCTGTCACTCCCCAGCTAAAGCTATTGAAGTGGAAGGTGACACTCGGGGGTCTAATAGACCCCTAATATCAACCTAAAGAGAACCTGTCACCTCCAATGTGCTATGGCTTGTGAGACGCTCCAGAATATGATAATGAAGTAAACAAAAAAATGTTTAAATACCGAAAAACAAATTTAAAGTCCCCCGCCGCTGCGACCACGCGCATCAGAAACATTGGGTGCCCCTACGTACGAAAACAACAATTGAAACTGTAATTGAAAATTACAACTGACGTTATAAATAAAGCTTTGTTTGTTAAATTAAAAAACAAAACTGGCTCATAACTTTTTTTTTAGCTGGCTCCTAGATGCAAAGCAGACTTGTCAACCGGACGTAGGGGAGCGGTGTACAGTGAGCCCGGATGTCAAACAAACCAAGAAATAGACGTTGTGTTTACATTACACTTTATTAACAATGTTTCATTCCATCGAAATAAACATTTATATTGTTACATTGTATGAAAAGCCGGCATGGTGGTGCGTCCGTCTGTCCGTTCTCGGCCCGGATTGCCGCTTCGTTTTGTACTCTCGATGGAAATGGTTGTGACAGGGAATTGTATAGAACCTGCAGAGCAGAGCGAGGGCGGCGCCGGCACCTACCACACTCCGTACGTCGCTGTCAGAGATGGGCGTGGAGCAACCGTCAGGGTGACGAGGAGGAACCGAGACGCCCTTTGCACCTTTGAGGATCGAGTTACACGACCTGCCGAGAGGATTTCCAGGATATCGCTTCTCCTTCCAGCTCGGCACCATGGCTTCCAACGACTTACGGGAAGAGCTCGGCTGCTCGATTTGCCTGGAGATTTACGCGGATCCCGTTACGCTGAGATGCGGACACAACTTCTGCCGGCTCTGCATCGAGGACTTTCTGAAGACGCAGGAGAGGACGGGAGTGTACAGCTGTCCCGAGTGCAGAGAAGAGTTTCAAGATCGCTCCGATATGAGGAAGAACAAAACCCTGCGCAACATAGCGCAGCATTTCCTGTCCCTTCTGCCCGATCCGGAGGAGACCGGGATCTACTGCACCTACTGCGACTCTCCTGTCCCTGCCGCCAGGTCCTGCGTGCAGTGCGAGACCGCCATGTGTGACGACCACCTGAGGAAACACAACAAGTCGGTACAACACACTCTGATTCCGCCAAGGAGGTCCGCAAGAGACGGGAAATGCCCCGACCACCAGAAGATCCTGGATAGTTCCTGTGCGTCCTGCAGGCTGGATGGAGAGCACCGGGGACACCGGGTGGAATCACCGGATGAGGCCTCGGAGAAGGATAGACTTCAAGAGACTCTGGAGAAACTGACCGCAAGGAGAGGAGAGGCCGAGGAGAAGGTCCGGAAACTGCAGGAACTCAGGAGAGAGGTGCAGGGAAAAGCAGCCGAGGTCACGGAGAGAGTCGCCGTCCTGTTCAGAGACCTCCGGAGACAACTGGAAGACCTGGAGAACAGAGTCCTGACTGCGATCTCCAGCAAGGAAGAGCGGATCTCCGGTTCATTCTCTGATCGGATCCAGCGGCTGGAGATGGAGAAGGAGGAGCTCTCGAGGAAGATGAATGACATCGAGATATTGTGCAACCAGACTGAACCGCTGACCGCCTTCCAGGCCCGGGACAGAGAGGACCTCCATGACACAGCCAAGAGAACAGAGGACGAGGGTCCAAGAGAAGAGGTCCACGATGGAGATCTGGGGGAGACTCGGATCTTCGAGACATTATTGGCAGCGTTGTCCGACATCATGTCCGGCGTGAAGCGGGGGGCCGGGGTCTCGGGGGATTCAGACATCGAACTGGATATAAACACAGCCGGGAACCGCGTCGTCGTCTCCGGTGACTTGAAAACCGCGTCCTGGTCGGAGGAGAACCAGGGCCGTGCGGAGACGGCGGAGAGATTCGAATATTACCAAGTCCTGAGCACCGGGATGTTCTCGTCGGGGCAGCACCGGTGGGACGTGGAGACCAGCGAGCCGGGACGGTGGAGGATCGGGCTCTGCTATGGCAGTACCACCAGAAAGGGGGGGCAGTCACTCTTCGGGAACAACACAACGTCCTGGTGCATACGTTGGAGTGACAACAAGCTGGCGGCCATGTATAACGGGAAAGTCACCCAATTACCTCACGCAATCTCCCGCCGTAAACTGAGAATCCATCTGGACTACGAGGCCGGGCGGATCTCCTTTTCCGAGCTGGGCGACCCGATCCGGCACCTCCACACCTTCACCACAACCTTCACCGAGCCCCTCCGTGCCGCCTTCTGTGTGTGGACTGGGTGGGTGCGGGTCCTGAGCTGAGACAGCGGACTCTCCCCACCCTATGGAGACCAGGGCCCGGCTTTGTCTGGGGGCCCACAGACCCTACCGCACCCGGCCGCCATTGTCCTCCTCATAGACTCGGATTGAAGTGAGACATTGAAGACGTTTACAGAGATTTTCTGATTCTTTTATTTCAATTACAATGTTTCCTTTCACTCGGCAGTTTCTTTCCTTCAGATACATAGACGCAGCTCCTCATTCCGCACAGAGCCGCCCCCCCCGGGTGTAGGGAACAGAGCGCCCCCTTTCAGGGTGTAGGGAACAGAGCCGCCCCCTCCCCGGGTGTAGGCAACAGAGCCGCCCCCTCCCCGGGTTTTCTATGTTGGTGGTGGAAGCCCCCGGAGCCTCGGATGAGCCGCCCCTCGAGTCTGTGTGATAAACTTTGAGTACGCGACAGGAAGTGGACCGTTCAGCCGGCAGCACCAAGAAATATTTATAAAGCAGTGAATGCGACTTTCAAACACTTTCTGGTGGCGGATCAGTCGCGGTCGTTTAAAACATACGCACAATGAAGATTCTCCTGCAGTGAATGTCCGGTGAGGATCAGATTCACTGCTTTATAAATATTCCCCTGAGAACAGGAAGTGTCACGTGCGCAGGAAGTGTCACGGTGCGCAGGAAGTGTCACGGTGCGCAGGAAGTGTCACGGTGCGCAGGAAGTGTCACGGTGCGCAGGAAGTGTCACGGTGCGCAGGAAGTGTCACGGTGCGCAGGAAGTGTCACGGTGTTGTTTCCGCAGAGGAGCGGGTTCATGTACATTTGCTGGTTGTACGCACAGCACAGGAGGTGAAAGACATTCACCGGGTTATTCACACAAGGGTGCAGAGTTTGGAGAAGTGAACAATCTGGGACAACATTCTCCCATTCCGCTCACTTCTCCGGCCTTCCCAGACTCTTCTCCCGTCAGCGTTCACTTAGAACCGGACAGAACTGATTTTCGGACCCCGTCCATTTTTAGGTGAATGTTGAACCATCGGTGACACATCGCAGACGTGCAGAGATCCCGCCCACAATGTGACCACATGTTGCAGTTCATTGGTCCGCAGATGGGGTTGCCGCTTTCACTGGTGTCCTAGGATGACAACGCTCACTCACTGTATTGTATCTATGGAGGAGCAGTGTGGTCCCCCTAGCATGGCACTACAGAAACCCTCCTCCTCGTCACATCTCCATAACATAGGGGGGTGTTCTGTAGTCCAGGGGTTCTCCACCTATGTGACCTCAGGATTCACATTTGTCCTCGGCCATTAAGTTGGGACCCGAGTCGCACTGCATTGGAACGCACGGCATTAGGGTACTGCGCAATCCGGTGCCAGTGTACGAACTGTGGATGTGAGGTGCGTTTGGGGTACCATTCAAATGAATAGCAACGCACCTCCCGCACGGTACTGTGTGAACGGGCCCTCAAATACACTGACACAGTCCCACACACTATTTCCAGGTCCCACCCCCCCCCTCCTCCTCGGCCTGGGGTCCAGTGTGGGCTGATGTGCTGTGACGGAGCTCCACCCACATGTGCAATGCTGGTACAGCTCCCTTGTGCACCCTGTAGAGGTGAATGTGATGTCACTCCGGCCCAGGCACCTCTACAGGACACGTGAGGGAGCTGCAAGGGTGGATGGAGCTCCCGCGCAGCCATACCCCCCAAACCACCAGAAGCTGGCCACGTGGCCCCAACCCTAAAGAGTCAGGGGCCACGCGACTCCTAAATCTTCACAGCGGCTCCCTATATAAATCGATCATTATATCTGCAGAGGAGGTGTGGTGTATGGACACGCTGGATAGTTATATTAGAGAGGTCACAAAGCAGCACTGGCACGGGGGGGGGGGGGGGGAGGAGTCATGTTAATGTAACCTGGGCTCTGGTTCCCATTTCTGCAAAGCAAGATCTGAGACCCCCGGGCACCAAGTATAATCAGCAGGGGGATCAACTAACTCCGCCCCCCTCCTCCTGTGTTCTACATACTCCCTCCCCCGAGCTCCATGGCTCCTCCCATCTCATTAGCACAAAGCAGCACTGGCACGGGGGGGGGAGGGGGGAGGAGTCATGTTAATGTAACCTGGGCTCTGGTTCCCATTTCTTTTTCATATACATATTTATATATATATATTTACACACATATATACCATGTACAAAGCTACATTCTAAACCCCGCCCCCCAAGGGGAGGGGTCAATGATGGAAATAAATACTCCAATCCCTACCGAACAAAAAATAAAACAAAGATATTTCCTGTTAGCACAAGTCGCCTCTTCCATGATGTGCCGCGTCTGGTCAGCTCAGGAAATGTCCAGACATAAGACAGCAAAGGGTTCAAACTAAAATCCGAAACACGAGAAGAATATTAAAAAGGGGAAAAAAAGATCAGAAAACACAAAATTAATACAAAAAAAAAAGACAAAAAAAACAAATCCCGACGAGGAATAAACATTTCCGCATCAACGTCCGTCCGGTCAATGCGTGGAAACATTTGACGTGAAGCCCATTGTTGGGCTCCGAGAGATCCTTTGGTACATTTGGAATTCAGACGGAAGGACTACGACGGGCTTTTGTTTTTCGGGGAGTTTTTTGATGATTTTCTTCACGTGAAAAAAAAAAAAAAAAAGAACGCGTCCGTGGTACATTGCGAGGCATCAAAATACAACTCCTCCCCCTCCACGCGGGTCACACATCAGATCATCTCTTTATAAAAACGTAGCCGGGAAGTGTGCGAGGACGCGGTGAGCGGCTCGGCGTGTGTAATATATTTATATAAAACAGGTTTTAGTGTTACAGTATCTCAAACTTCTATAAAAGTTATTATTATCATATAAAATACAATTCAGCGAACGCGCGACTTGCCAGAGGACAAAAAGATCAACAAAGTGCAAAACAAATCCACCCGGAAAAAGGTTTTGGCAGAAGAATGGAATTCGAGATCTCCAACCGAAGCGATCGCACAATACAAACAAAGCTTCTCTCTCCTTCCTCCCTACATACAGGCATGAGAGAAAGTAAGTACACCCCATGGAAACGCGCTCTCAACATTGTGTGACACGGCGAAACTTTCATCTTCACTCAGAAAGCTGACAAAAGTTCCATACATATAACACGTGTGTGTGTGTGTATATATATATATAAGTGTGTACATATGTGTGTGTGTGTGTGTGTGTACATATGTGTGTGTGTGTACATATGTGTGTGTGTGTGTACATATGTGTGTGTGTGTGTGTGTACATATGTGTGTGTGTGTGTGTACATATGTGTAGGTGTGTGTATGTACATATGCGCGTGTGTGTATGTACGTATGCGTGTATGGGACACAGGTTTCCGGAATTTATTTATTTTTTTGCACGAAAATCGGTTATTTTAGCAATTTTAGAATACGTAAAAAAATATAAAGTGCTAGTTAAGTGGCAGACGGCACTTTTCGGAGGCGCCATGATTTGCGAGGATCACGTGACTTTGTTCTGAAATGAGGAACAGAAGAAGAATAAAACATCGATCTGAAAACGGCGATTCCTCGACGCACGACCCCGGTGACGCAGCGACAGACAATTCTACGCTGTGGGCAGCACGAGGGTCAGAGACGCGACATCTCCGGATACATTGGTGTGTTTGTAGCGACACGAAAATACAAAAAACTTCTATAATAAATATCGGCGGTCGGAGATCCGCCAAATCGCCGGCGCCAACCGACCTGAAGCTTCATCTGCTTATCATTCCAACCCGGCGCATCCTCAGGATAATATAGGCGAGGAAACCCGAAACAAAACCACTCACAGGAAATAACCGAGAGGCAGCAAAACGTTATAAAGTGACCTCCAAAGATGAGCTTAAAGCTGAACTCCGAGATCAGGAGATATTCCCTAAATACATGCGTGTTCTTCCTGTAATACAGACCGCTGACTGCTGCTCTCTACTCCTCTGCAGGGTGACTGGTCTTGTCTCCGCCCCCTCCTGTAATACAGACCGCTGACTGCTGCTCTCTACTCCTCTGCAGGATGACTGGTCTTGTCTCCGCCCCCTCCTGTAATACAGACCGCTGACTGCTGCTCTCTACTCCTCTGCAGGATGACTGGTCTTGTCTCCGCCCCCTCCTGTAATACAGACCGCTGACTGCTGCTCTCTACTCCTCTGCAGGATGACTGGTCTTGTCTCCGCCCCCTCCTGTAATACAGACCGCTGACTGCTGCTCTCTACTCCTCTGCAGGATGACTGGTCTTGTCTCCGCCCCCTCCTGTAATACAGACCGCCCACTGCTGCTCTCTACTCCTCTGCAGGATGACTGGTCTTGTCTCCGCACCCTCCTGTAATAAAGACTGGTCACTGCTGCTCTCCCCTTGTGCAGGGTGACTGGTCTTGTCTCCGCCCCCTCCTGTAATAAAGACCAGTCACTGCTGCTCTCTCTCCTTGTGCAGGGTGACTGGTCCTGTCTCCGCCCCCTCCTGTAATAAAGACCGGTCACTGCCGCTCTCCCTTTCTTCCCGGAGTTCCGCTTTAATTGTGACAATAATCACTTTGATTGATACGAGTTCCGGCTCATTGTTGTGGAATTGTCCTTTTCCATCTGTTATACTTAAAGTGAACCTGTGCTTCATCTATGCGGGGCAAAGCCATATGCCCCCCACCCCACCAGCAGCTGATATCTGCCCCCCTGGGGCCGTCTTGGGGAGGGAAGGAAGTCCCCATGTGCAAGCTTCATGGATGGTGACACCAGCTTCCTTCCCACCTCCAAATCACCAGCCAGAGCGGTCACATGGGAGGAAGAACGGGTCACATGACCTCCTATACCTGGAAGTAGTGGGAACGGAAGTTTGGCGCGCCGCCATTAAAGTGAACCCGCTTGCTTTGTTCCGTTCTATAAAAGTCGGGCCGACGCCAC
>NW_017308632.1:52151-63839 GCF_000935625.1 Nanorana parkeri | reverse complement strand
ATCGCAGACAGCGTTCTCTCATCGAAAAATATGAAAATCGCGGATGAAAATAAATGTACAAAAAATATAAACTTTTAAAAACTTGCTTTTTAAAAAAAAAACAAAAAAAACGCAAATTTAAAAAGCTGCAAAACCCAAAAACGCCTATAAAATGAGGAAACGCGTCCACCGCTCGCAGCCATCGGAACGCCGGAGCAGCCCGGGCAGGACCACCCCAGTGACACGAAGAACCAACATTCCCACCAATCCGCATCCATCGTCATCTGACGACACGCAACGTATCAGCGCGCAGGCGGCGAGCTCTCTCCGTAGAGCCAAGTGCTCCTCGATGCACGGCACTTCCGTCAGTCAAAGTTTTGGTCTCATTTTTGGGGAATAAACGTGAACGCGATTATTTCCTTCACCAGCGCAGGATACAACGCCTCCCGGAAACCCGGAATCCTCCACAGGAGACGCGTCAGAAAAATCGATAGCTCGGCGAAGGAAAGAAAAACGGGATTTTTTTTACAGCCAGAAACGCGACAGCGGAAGAGATTCCTTAAACATTCGACCAACATGGAGGACGAAAGCCGCCGACTTCGCGTCACCGCTTTCCTTACGTGAATGTTTAACGGAGGAGCGGAAGATGCAAAAGGTCCCGGCCGCGTTAATGGAGACGCAATGACGGAGCTCGTTGTCGGCAGCGAGGGTGGGAGGTTGCAGGCGTTGAAACGCGAAGAATCAGAATCCACAAAAAAGATGGCTGAAAGCGTCCGCTCAGGAAGTTCCTGCGCCAGAAACGACGCATTGCGTTAGCTTTGTGAAGGTCGTTTATATACAGAGAGTCCAAAATGTTAAAATATTCGATAAAATATTTCAGGAGTAGAAAAAAAAAAAAAGATGGAAAAATACATCATGCAAAAAAAATATATAAAAAAATGTCCTTCCGCGTCCCGGCGTCCTTCACTCGCCGTCGCTGCACATGACCTGCCAGACGATGAGGTGGCTCCTCTCCACTTTAGTCATGGAAGGATCGAAAGGCAGAGACTCATCTAAATGTCCAGAATCCGTTCCGTCATCACCTGAGGAGGACAACGTGAAATGTAGAGACAAAAACTATCCCATGATGCCCCAAGGGTCTCGGCCCCTCCCACAATGGTGAGATTTCCCCCCCAGTAGTGTCTCTGCCCCTCCCACAATGGTGAGATTTCCCCCAGTAGTTTGTGTCTCTGCCCCTCCCACAATGGTGAGATTTCCTCCAGTAGTTTGTGTCTCTGCCCCTCCCACAATGGTGAGATTTCCCCCCAGTAGTTTGTGTCTCTGCCCCTCCCACAATGGTGAGATTTCCCTCCAGTAGTGTCTCTTACCCATCCTAAAATCGATGTACCCCTCTCCTCCGCTCATCACCAACATGGACTTTTGAGGCGGGTTACTCAGCTCCTGTTGCGCAGCGGCACTTTTATCCCCGACTGAATCCGGCGTGCCACCACTGGACGGGCAAATCACCTGACCTGGGGAAATGACCAATCAGAACATTCAGCCCCCCGTACAATCCCACAAAGTCAGCCACCCGTGTCCCCCTTACATATGCGTAGATGCGGCAGGAAGAGAGGAATGCGATGTGTTTTTTGTTCATCTAGCACTCGCGCTGCTCAGGGTGCCTCTCATATCACTTAGGCCCCATTCGCAAATCGCGCGCTTGTCGCGCGATTTGCACTTTGCGCGATATCGCGCAAATGCTTGCATTGAAACGCGGCAAAATCCGCTCCAAAAAGGGTCCTGCTGTAGCGACGCACGACCCGCGACAGCAGGACCCTTTGCCCCATTGCCAAGCATTGGAGAGCGATACCGCGGGAATTACCGCGCGATAAATCGCTCAGTGTGAACGGGGCCTTAGAGCCGAATACATCACAGACCGGTTGCAGGACGGATACGAGTAACGTGTAACTGCTCCCCGGCAGCCGGCACCATGATCCACCCCGTCCTGACATGGACTCTGCAACGCACGCGGCTCGTTATTCCGTGACCTGTGCACACGCCGGGACAGCAGCTTCTTAAAAGGAGAACTATGAGGTCAGTGTTTTTCCCCATAGTTCTCCTCAGGGTCGGGGGAGGACACAAACTAGCGTCCTCCCGTCACCCTAGGCTCAGTATATAGGGAGCTACAGCTCGCAGTATACTGAGACGCCGCAGCCGGGACGGATCCCGACATTACTGTCTGGCTCCGCCCAGCTGCGTGAGTGACAGCTGGCTCTGTCTACCTAGAGACGGAGCCAGCTGTACCCGCCCCCTCCGTTCCGCCAGTCAGCGCTGAAGGATCGGAGTGGGGCAATCCCTGCGGGGAGCCATGAGTGACAGTCACGGCTCTCTGCAGGTATAGATCGAGAGGTGAGCGAGTGACGGTATGTGTTCTCGATCTATTGAGCCGACCTGTCAGTCTCATTGTCACACGTCGGCTCAGATTATGAGGCGGAGTCATTTTCCCCTCATAGTTCTCCTTTAATGGTGCGGGAAACCTTACCGGCTCTACTAACGACCAACAGCAGCCATCATCGACATGCCAACCATCCCATCAGCTGCTGCTCACACACACTTGCTGGGATGGAGGAAGAGTAGGGATTCAATACCCAGCTGCTCCTGGCTCCCTTCAGCGCTGGCCTCATCTATAAGGGCCACAGCATGGTATTGGTGCCGAAGAGGAAGATCAGAGTTCAGATCTCCTGCACAGAAACCATGTGACCAAGTAGCATTTGGTCACACGAGGGCAAGCAGTGAAGGAGCCGCCGAGCAGCATTTTCTCCAGGAAAGGTACTGCGGCCATCACACAGCTGCCACTTCCCTTTAACACATACCAGTACCTCCTGCTGGCAAAAATTTAGGTAATTGGCTCATCAGCCTATCCCACCTCAAACTAACCACTGAACAGCGGCGTCCCGAGGCTGGGCGTCACCCGGGGGGCGGAGACCGGGTGACACCACCGCCGTGATGTCATAACGCATGCGCACTGGTCTTTGAGCCCTGCCGGCGGCCATCTTGGTGATGGACGCCGGCAGAGAGAGGAGAGGACGTCCACCTGGCGGGATGAGGTATACCTGGTCTGGTGTCATCCCCCACAATGGTGTCATCCGGGTGCGGGCCGCCCCCCCCCCCTCCCCCTTGTGACGCCACTGAACCATCACGTTCTCAAACAATTCATCCCCACACAGCTCCCTCCTCATGTATCACTGGCCCCTCCCCTTTTAGATTGTAAGCCCTCAGGGGCGGGGCCCTCCTTACCATCTTGTCTTGTGATTGTAATGTCTTCCTTATATTGTACAGCGCTGCGCACACTGTTGGCGTTATATAAACCCTGCACAATAATAATGCTTTTAGATACTCTGCCGCTTCACTTCCCCATTCCTCTGCCTTTGCGTCACGCAGCTTCTCTTCCTAGTCGTAACCTTGGCTCTGCTGCGCGCTCCATGTGGATGACTCCTGCGGGGGAGCTCGGAGTGTAAACGTTCAGTACATCCCTGAAGGGCAGCCATCAGCGGGGTACGGCCGATACTCATGTAAGGGGCCCGGGCAGCCCGTCCGGGTCCCTTACATGACTATAGGCCGACGGCGAAGGGCGAGGAGGACTGGCCCTAGCAGCACAGGGCCCCAGCGGCTTCGAGACAAGCTGGGGCCCCATCAGCGATGCTGCTCGTCTGATGCCGTACTGGCCGGAAGTGACGTCATGTTAGTGACGTGACTTCCGGCGGCAGACGAGGCCACGTGTGCAGGTAAGAGGAGCTAGGAAGCAAGGAAGGAGAGGGAGGGATGCAGCCCTGACCGGCCCACCTGAGACCCCTTCAGAGCCCACCATGGAGTCTCAGGTGGGCTGTGCGGCATCTATGGTGGGCTCTGCAGGGTCACCCAGGTGGGTCCTGTGTCCAGCGCGTCAGTAAGCCCCGTGTCCAGCAGCGGTGGCGGGGGCCCCAAAATTTCTGACGGCTGCCTTGCATCCCCGCAGTACGCACGCAGCATTTCCCCCACGTACAGATAAGACACGGTGGGGGAAATGTACGGCGGATACGTACTGAAAACCGGTTTATTTTTCGGCCCGGACGTACAATCCTACAACCGGCTAGATTCACAAGACACATCCATTTGGCATGAGAAGGCCGCGGAAGGACAGACAGGTCCGGGAGAGAGAGAGGAGAGCATTGCGTGGGAAGGAGAAGCTCCGGAGCGGATGATATGATGCGGTGACCAGCGCAGAGGGTGCGGCTGTAAAGATTAGCTGCGACACACGAGGAGGAGGAGGAGGAGGCCGATCCGTCCAGCCGTTTAGTAATACAAGAGAGACTACAGCCAAGGGCTTCCGGAGAAGACACATACAAAGGGGGGGGGGGGGTGAATCTACACAGCCGTGGCTACTAAGAAGTAAAGCCTGGGGAGGGAGGAGGGCTTGTTGACTGTGTCGGCACTTACCCCTCAACCCAAGTAACCGGCCCTGGTGCAGTATAATGGCTATAAGTAAGAGAGTAAGGGGAGGGTAGGGGACAGGGGGTGACAGTGAAGAACAAGTTCTTGAGGACCTGGTAGGCAAAGTCTTATCAACACTTGTCTCTGGTACTGGGGGGGGGGGGCTATGACTCCGCCCCCTCCACCCTGGCAGGACTACAATGCACATCTACGTATCCCTCACAAGTGGCAGGTCACTAACGCTCAATATGTAAATCAGCAACAGAGCGGAAGCTGCTTCAAAAAGAAAAAGCTCCACCGAGCTCGGGGAAATGAAAACTCATTCCAACAAGGTTTAAAGCTGAACTCCGGGATCAGCAGACACTGTCCTCGTACCAGAGTCATGTGCGTTCTCCTGGAATCGTGGTGAGCGCTGCGTGTTTCTTCCAGATCGGTGCAGTAATCACGTGTGAGACTTCCTGTAATAAAGACCGCCCACTGCTGCTCTCTCTCTCTTCTTGTGCAGGGTGACTGGTCTTGTCTCCGCCCCCTCCTGTAATAAAGACCGGTCACTGCTGCTCTCTCTCCTTGTGCAGGTGCAGGGTGACAGGTCTTGTCTCTGCCCCCTCCTGTAATAAAGACCGGTCACTGCTGCTCTCTCGCCTTGTGCAGGGTGACTGGTCTTGTCTCCGCCCCTTCCTGTAGTGGGTAGGGCCAGCTGGGACACTCCCACAGCTCTGCTATCTGTACAGGCCCAGTGATGATGTCACCACCACTTCATGAAGTATTACCTCGATAACGTAGCGGTTTCTAATGGCATTTGGTGCACACAAAGTGAATTTACATCCTTTATGGCTATTGAGGAATACATTTAAATAAAAGTTTAATAATAAGAGTTCGGCCATTAAAGTAACAACACATCTCGTCTCTGGGAGCCGACATACTGCAGACGCTCACTGCCCAGATCTGCAGATCCTACTCTAGTGTATGAGGGTCCCCAAGATAATCGTACGATAATGGCGGGAAATCCTGCGATCGTACGATTATGGTAAGGTGTGTGGAAGCCGCGCGACCTCTGCTACTGTACGGTCGCACGACTTTAAACTTACGGACATGTTCGAAAACCCGCCGAGCATCGTACGATGTTCGGCGGGTTTGTGGCATGTCCGTACGATAACAGCCGTAAGGGCCGGTGTGCGCAAGAAAGCGCACACTGCCCGTTCGGCATTGCGGTCATCGGAAGCCCTCAAGGGGGCGTGGCTTGCAATCAACGCAAGTACGATCTGCCTATGCAACATAGGCAGATCGTACGTTTTTTTAAAGTACCTTACAACCATCGCAAGACAAAAGTCCTCCAATGGTTGTAAGGTGTGTGCCCAGCCTTACACGTTCCTACCGCACAACCTAATGATGCCACGATTCCTCTGCAGCCAATCTGTATATTCACCACGTCCCGTCCATACTTACTTTCCGTCAGGGGGATGGAGATGATGACGCCGTTCCCGGTCCCGACCCACAGCCGGTTGCAGGACACCATCAGGGCCGTTATCCTAACGAAGGAGAACCCGAGCTTTCCGGTGCCTGGAAAAAAAAAAAAAAAAAAAAGTACAAACTCGTCTTTAAATTTTTTTTAATGGACGGAAAACACATAAAAATGTAAATTGATTGACCAGTAAGAGTAAAAAGAAAAGGCAACATTGCAAACTACAATGCCACGAGGTGTCACCGATCTTCCAGGGAAAATGACGGCCAGCGTCCATCAACTCACTCCCTATGGACCCCTCAGGCTGTCACCCTGGGGGGTGCGTCATCATGCCGACCTAGGCTCGGAATACTACTGCAATGAGCGGCATGCTGCACTCGTCATGATGTCAATGCCGTTCAGTGCAGGAGTAAGGGGCTGCCTATTACTGGAGGAGAAATCGAAGGACCTGTGACGTCACAACATGACACACACGCGTGTATACCGTATATCGCGTATGTTTTGCTCAAGCACGTCGTAAAAAAAAGGACCCACTAGAGCAGGGGTAGCCAAACTCCGGGCCCTCCAGCTGTGGTGAAACTACAAATCCCACGATGCATCTCTCTCCGGGAGTCAGGTCTGTGAGAATCTTGCAATGCCTCATGGGATTTGTAGTTCCACCACAGCTGGAGGGCCGGAGTTTGGCTACCCCTGCACTAGAGGAACGAGTCCATGCATCCATGACTATCTTTAAAAGGAGAACTATGGGGTCAGGGCTTTTCCCCATAGTTCTCCTCAGGGTCACGGGAGGACACAAACTAGCGTCCTCCCGTCACCCTAAGCTCAGTATATAGGGAGCTACAGCTCGCGGTATACTGAGACGCCGCAGCCAGGATGGATCCTGACATCACTGTCTGGATCCACCCAGCTGCGTTGAGTGACAGCTGGCTCTGCCTATCTAGAGACAGAGCCAGCTGTACCCGCCCCCATCCGTTCCGCCAGTCAGGGCTGGAGGATCGGAGCGGGGAGGGAGGGAATCCCTGCAGGGAGCCGTGAGTGACAGTCACCACTCTCTGCAGGGACATGATCGAGATGTGAGCGAACGCCGGTATGTGTTCTCTCACTTCCCGATCTATTGAGCCGACGTGTGACAGTCTCATTGTCACACGTCGCCCCGAACTATGAGGATGAGTGATTTTCCCTCACCTCATAGTTCTCCTATAAAAGGAGAACTATGGGGGTCAGGGCTTTTCCTCCATAGTTCTCCTTAGTGTAACGGGAGGACACAAACTAGCGTCCTCCCGTCACCTTAGGCTCAGTATATAGGGAGCTACAGCTCGCGGTATACTGAGACGCCGCAGCCGGAGCGGATCCTGACAATTGTGCCGGGATCCGCCCAGCTGCGTGTCTGACAGCTGGCTCCGCCTATCTAGAGGCAGAGCCAGCTGTACCCGCCCCCTCCCGTTCCGCCAGTCAGCGCTGGCGGATCGGAGCGGGGAATCCAGCCCCTCCCCTGTCACGGCAGAGATCCGTGACAGGATTGAGAGGTGAGCGAACCCGGTATGTGTTCGCTCACTTCCCGATCTATTGAGCCGACCTGTGATAATGAGATTGCCCCAAACTATGAGGATGAGCGATTTTCCCTCACCTCATAGTTCTCTTTTAATAGATTATCCCCAGAACCAAAAAATAATTAGAAAGCAAAACATTTACTGTACGCAACATACGGAACTCACCCAGCATTTTGCTAACGTAGGGCTCAATGTCCACGTCCTGCAGATGTTGGTAGGTGTGTGCATGGTACAACCGTAGCGTTGAATCGAGCCGGATGGAAACCCAAACCCCATCGCCGATCCACGCCAGCTGCCTCACCTGGCTCTCCTTCCTCGGATGGGCATCAAAAGATTTCTGGACACGTAAAAAAAAAAAACATAAGATGAACAAAACTGACCGAACAACCCAGATAAAGCGACACAGCAATGCGAGAACCGGGCGACGTAATCCGAGGAAAGGATCGCAGAACGGATCGGCTCACCTCGATCTTCATCGTCTTTGGATTCACAATGTAGATTTTGTTCCTGTATCCGCACCAAACCTTGTCATGGACCACCGTCATGCATCGGATCGAGTGGTGAGGACGGCCAAAATCGAGGAGGTGATAGTTGGAAAGATCCCATTGGCCATCTACACAAAAACAAAGCAAAACATTTACAAAACCGGCAAATAAAATACATGAACACAACCTTCCCCAGTTCCACCGCCCACAGACTATGGCTTAGGAATGCCCAATGTGCCCCTCATAATGGGCACAGCGGGTGTACAGACCCGGGAGCTCAGCACAGGGATGGTGGGAGCTCCTCATAATGGGCACAGCGGGTGTACAGACCCGGGAGCTCAGCACAGGGATGGTGGGAGCTCCTCATAATGGGCACAGCGGGTGTACAGACCCGGGAGCTCAGCACAGGGATGGTGGGAGCTCCTCATAATGGGCACAGCGGGTGTACAGACCCGGGAGCTCAGCACAGGGATGGTGGGAGCTCCTCATAATGGGCACAGCGGGTGTACAGACCCGGGAGCTCAGCACAGGGATGGTGGGAGCTCCTCATAATGGGCACAGCGGGTGTACAGACCCGGGAGCTCAGCACAGGGATGGTGGGAGCTCCTCATAATGGGCACAGCGGGTGTACAGACCCGGGAGCTCAGCACAGGGATGGTGGGAGCTCCTCATAATGGGCACAGCGGGTGTACAGACCCGGGAGCTCAGCACAGGGATGGTGGGAGCTCCTCATAATGGGCACAGCGGGTGTACAGACCCGGGAGCTCAGCACAGGGATGGTGGGAGCTCCTCATAATGGGCACAGCGGGTGTACAGACCCGGGAGCTCAGCACAGGGATGGTGGGAGCTCCTCATAATGGGCACAGCGGGTGTACAGACCCGGGAGCTCAGCACAGGGATGGTGGGAGCTCCTCATAATGGGCACAGCGGGTGTACAGACCCGGGAGCTCAGCACAGGGATGGTGGGAGCTCCTCATAATGGGCACAGCGGGTGTACAGACCCGGGAGCTCAGCACAGGGATGGTGGGAGCTCCTCATAATGGGCACAGCGGGTGTACAGACCCGGGAGCTCAGCACAGGGATGGTGGGAGCTCCTCATAATGGGCACAGCGGGTGTACAGACCCGGGAGCTCAGCACAGGGATGGTGGGAGCTCCTCATAATGGGCACAGCGGGTGTACAGACCCGGGAGCTCAGCACAGGGATGGTGGGAGCTCCTCATAATGGGCACAGCGGGTGTACAGACCCGGGAGCTCAGCACAGGGATGGTGGGAGCTCCTCATAATGGGCACAGCGGGTGTACAGACCCGGGAGCTCAGCACAGGGATGGTGGGAGCTCCTCATAATGGGCACAGCGGGTGTACAGACCCGGGAGCTCAGCACAGGGATGGTGGGAGCTCCTCATAATGGGCACAGCGGGTGTACAGACCCGGGAGCTCAGCACAGGGATGGTGGGAGCTCCTCATAATGGGCACAGCGGGTGTACAGACCCGGGAGCTCAGCACAGGGATGGTGGGAGCTCCTCATAATGGGCACAGCGGGTGTACAGACCCGGGAGCTCAGCACAGGGATGGTGGGAGCTCCTCATAATGGGCACAGCGGGTGTACAGACCCGGGAGCTCAGCACAGGGATGGTGGGAGCTCCTCATAATGGGCACAGCGGGTGTACAGACCCGGGAGCTCAGCACAGGGATGGTGGGAGCTCCTCATAATGGGCACAGCGGGTGTACAGACCCGGGAGCTCAGCACAGGGATGGTGGGAGCTCCTCATAATGGGCACAGCGGGTGTACAGACCCGGGAGCTCAGCACAGGGATGGTGGGAGCTCCTCATAATGGGCACAGCGGGTGTACAGACCCGGGAGCTCAGCACAGGGATGGTGGGAGCTCCTCATAATGGGCACAGCGGGTGTACAGACCCGGGAGCTCAGCACAGGGATGGTGGGAGCTCCTCATAATGGGCACAGCGGGTGTACAGACCCGGGAGCTCAGCACAGGGATGGTGGGAGCTCCTCATAATGGGCACAGCGGGTGTACAGACCCGGGAGCTCAGCACAGGGATGGTGGGAGCTCCTCATAATGGGCACAGCGGGTGTACAGACCCGGGAGCTCAGCACAGGGATGGTGGGAGCTCCTCATAATGGGCACAGCGGGTGTACAGACCCGGGAGCTCAGCACAGGGATGGTGGGAGCTCCTCATAATGGGCACAGCGGGTGTACAGACCCGGGAGCTCAGCACAGGGATGGTGGGAGCTCCTCATAATGGGCACAGCGGGTGTACAGACCCGGGAGCTCAGCACAGGGATGGTGGGAGCTCCTCATAATGGGCACAGCGGGTGTACAGACCCGGGAGCTCAGCACAGGGATGGTGGGAGCTCCTCATAATGGGCACAGCGGGTGTACAGACCCGGGAGCTCAGCACAGGGATGGTGGGAGCTCCTCATAATGGGCACAGCGGGTGTACAGACCCGGGAGCTCAGCACAGGGATGGTGGGAGCTCCTCATAATGGGCACAAGAGCTTATCAAGTGAAAAAATGACTAGAAGGGGAAAAGCAGCCACTTTGCTTTCTCTGTGGGTAATATATTGCACTTTCCTCCTGATCATCACACCTACCAACTCCTCGATGGAAGATCGCCAGAGTCCCGTCAGCCAGCGCCACCAACACAATCCCCTTCACATGGCTGAAACACAAAAAGGAATGCAAAAAATAACCAAAAGGGAGAATCATTTGTAACAAGAGCCGGAACTCCACAATTCAAAAAATTCCCAAATATTAGAGGAAGAGGAAAACTGGGGTGGGGGAGGGGGGATGATGGACTTCATAGTTTGATAACTCTACATCCATCACAATGAAGACCGGCTGCTCTCATACGATTCGAGGATTAGGTTCCAGGATGACTCTGCGCACTCGGCCATTTTCCCGTACAGATTATACTTACACAATACTGAGGATGGAATCTTTCAGCTTAATTTGGAGCAGACACTTCTTCCATTGGGCGACAGACGAGTGTACGTAGAGGCTGTAACAGAGACACCCGTCACTCAGAGCAATCACCTTACATATCGTTCCCAGCGAGGACTTCGCAGGGGGCGGAGACAACTTACTGTCCGTTCTGCGCTCCCAGCCACATGGTCGGCAGCAGGCTGTTCATCTTCTGGGCTTCCTCTCTCATCAGGTCCTTAGCGTCCTCCCGTCACCCTAAGCTCAGTATATAGGGAGCTACAGCTCGCGGTATACCGAGACCGATCCAGACAATGCTGTTGAGATCCGCCCAGCAGCTTGAGTGACAGATGGCTCCGCCTATCTAGAGGCAGAGCCAGCTGTACCCACCCCCTCCCCATCTGTTCATCCAGTCAGCGCTGGAGGATCAGAGTGGGGGGAGGAGGAGGATTCGGGGGAGTCCCTGCAGGGAGATGAGCGAGAAGTGAGCGAGCGCCGGTATGTGTTCCCCCACTTCCCGATCTATCGAGCCGACGTGCGACAGTCTCGTTGTCACAGGTCGGCTCGAACTATGAGGCCGAGTGATTTTTCACCCCCCCTCATAGTTCCCCCCCCCTTCAAGGCCACAATGGGCTCCACACTGCGGTATGTATTTAATGAATGGGCTTTAAAAATGAAGCCGTTGTGTATTACTGGGAAGATGATCAACATTCATTCATTATACTTGGGCTTCTATGAAGGGAGAGGAGCCGGCATATCTATATACTTGTACATATGGAAATGCAAAAAAATGACTTTTTTGTAAACCCCAACCAAAGCCTTG
>NW_017308632.1:51830-52108 GCF_000935625.1 Nanorana parkeri | reverse complement strand
AAGTGTCAGGAAATCTCTACAATGGGGGCACAGAGAAACAAAAACACATTTGTTATAGTGTGTCAGAGGTTTCTTTTTGGTTTGCAGTCTGTGCCTTCCTGTCCTGGTGACAACCTCTCCCCCTATTTGCTATATGGGCATCACAGGACGTGAGGGGAAATGACCATACTGACTACAGCATCATACATTCTATGGGGAATCTATATGTATACTGAACCTTCTGTGTGAGACGACGGCACAATCGCATGTACCAATCTTCCTTCCTGTTGTGGGAGGAA
>NW_017308632.1:46523-51677 GCF_000935625.1 Nanorana parkeri | reverse complement strand
CCCCAGCGATCACAAGGCACAGAGCCACTCTGACTGGCTCTGTGCCTCTTGCCTGTGATCAGCGCCTTCTAACGAGAGCGCGATCACGGTCTCCACGCGTGTGCACATGCAAACGTTGTTTTCAAACATATAAATCGCAGTTGCAGCGCCCTGCAGAGGTTAAGATGCTGCCGATCATTTTGTTTATTCTAAAAATAAAAAACTAGTAATTTTACAAAAAGACGGGAGCTGAGCAGCGATTGGCTGTAAGACCAACAAAACATTGATGTGATGTGTGGATAATACGGGTGACCCTCACCTGGGCTGGCAGCCAGAGTCGTCAGTCGTGTTCTGTACACCCAGCGGGTCGGTGAAAACGTGTTCTGTATAGATGCCGGCCTGAATATCGGCCACGTCGTCTGTGGTGCCGTCTCCCACTTCTGTGGCCTCCGTAGCTTCCTCCGCCGTGGGCACGTTGTCGTCCAATTCAGCATTGCCAGAGTCCGGATCTGTCATCACAATGAGAGCTGATCAATGTGGGAAACGTGTGTGGGGTTGTGTGTGTGTGTGGGGTTGTGTGTGTGGGGTTGTGTGTGTGTGTGGGGTTGTGTGTGTTTGTGTGTGTGTGTGGTTGTGTGTGTGTGTGGGGTTGTGTGTGTGTGTGTGGGGTTGTGTGTGTGTGTGTGGGGTTGTGTGTGTGGTTATCCTCTACCGTCCTGCCCACCAAATCCGATGGCTGGACCAAGAAACTAAAACTACCAACGCATTTCACCTGGATTGCACTCTGCCTCAGTGGAAATAACACTGGCGGTTTGTGGTGAAGGGGGCTCGGATTCCTCTACGGAGGCAACTGTAACTCTGACGCCCCCCACTGGCTGCTCCGAGGAAGATGTGCTGCTGACCAGACTCTCCGATAAGGAAGTTTTGTCCGCCTGCGCAGCATCCGTATCCATTTTAGTGGCGTCTCCTGTGGGGTAGTCCGTCTCCATAACTCCTGCAATAAGAATAGTCTGTGATGTGGATGTGATGTACAGCCACTATAAGCACAGGATTGTGTATTCCGCCCTGACCCCACAGCCCACCCTGTAATGGAAGTTGGAATACTCTTGCTGACCCAAAACAGGAATGATGAAGATGATGGACAAGAAGAGGAAATACTCTAGATGACAGGAAGTAGGGACACTCCAGATCAGCCTTCCTCAACCCAGAGTGCCACAGCACCATGGGGTGCCTTGAAATTTTGGCACAGCATCATTCCCTTCTATGGTGCAGGTGGGTTGGCTGCCAGCACCATGGAAACAAAGGTTAACGCACAGAGGGTGGGGTCCATTCAGAAAAAGATTTGGAGGGAAAGTCATATTTTTTGTGTTTTTGTCTATCATGTAATATATAATATATTTCATTTTATAATTCAATGTAGATAAATATCTTTATTTTTTGCTAAAAGTGCCTGAGCGCTGCATAGGATAGCACTAGGCTGTATGAACATACCACAGACACTTCTCCTCTGGACTGACAAGACGCATTTGCAAACAGGCAAATACAGACACAGGCAGATACTGATCACTCAGAACTGAGTGATCCGATTGGCTGGTCGCGTGTTGCCGCTTTGTGATGCCTTCATTGCAACGCGCGCTGAGATTGGCTGGAGATGAACTTTCTCATCTCACGACGCTGCGCTACGCACGCTGTCGCCGGGCAGAGCGGGGCATCGGAACTCACTAGACACACTGCAGGCGAAGGACCACGAGTCGCCGCTCGCCTGTGCGCTGCTTCGCCTGCAGTGTGTCACGGCCTTAAACCTCTCGCCCATGGAAAGTTGCACACGTTCCTTGGGCGGCCCGGTACCATTTGATCCACGGATCGGTACCGGTCCGCGGCCCGGGGACCACTGCTCTAGTAGACCCAGGACAGGAAGTGGGAATGCTCTAGCTGACCCAGGACAGGAAATAGGAATGCTCTAGATGCCACAGGACAGGAAGCACTCTGCTCTAGGCACACTATCAATGTACAGAGATCAGTCTTACCTGGTACACTGGAGATGCATAGTACATGGGAGTTGCAAACTATGAAAGTATCCAACACCTTTCCGGGTTCGTTGGCGTCAACGATGATGACCTTGGTGGAGGAATGTGTGCTGGTGCAGATCCACACCAGGCTGGACAACTCATCTTGGTGCCTTAACTCTTTTTGCTGGACCTGAGGGGTTACAACAACATGCTAACTGTATGAGCGGTATCAAACATGCCCCCCAGAGGTCAAGTACACGGACCCATTGGAACAGCAGGTTACACAGATCCGGGATGATCCTCATCACATTCAGTTAGAACGGTTTGCCTTAGGCTATGTAACCAAGGCTGTGCTCTGCTCCCTTTCCATACCCAAGAAGCGAAGAGGGTGAGCACAGCACTGTGTTCAGGGGTAAGGACGGGGGATGGCAGCACACTGTAGAGGGGTAAGGACGGGGGATGGCAGCAAACTGTTCAGGGGTAAGGACGGGGGATGGCAGCACACCGTTCAGGGGTAAGGACGGGGGATGGCAGCACCCCGTTCAGGGGTAAGGACGGGGGATGGCAGCACCCCGTTCAGGGGTAAGGACGGGGGATGGCAGCACCCCGTTCAGGGGTAAGGACGGGGGATGGCAGCACCCCGTTCAGGGGTAAGGACGGGGGATGGCAGCACCCCGTTCAGGGGTAAGGACGGGGGATGGCAGCACCCCGTTCAGGGGTAAGGACGGGGGATGGCAGCACCCCGTTCAGGGGTAAGGACGGGGGATGGCAGCACCCCGTTCAGGGGTAAGGACGGGGGATGGCAGCACCCCGTTCAGGGGTAAGGACGGGGGATGGCAGCACCCCGTTCAGGGGTAAGGACGGGGGATGGCAGCACCCCGTTCAGGGGTAAGGACGGGGGATGGCAGCACCCCGTTCAGGGGTAAGGACGGGGGATGGCAGCACCCCGTTCAGGGGTAAGGACGGGGGATGGCAGCACCCCGTTCAGGGGTAAGGACGGGGGATGGCAGCACCCCGTTCAGGGGTAAGGACGGGGGATGGCAGCACCCCGTTCAGGGGTAAGGACGGGGGATGGCAGCACCCCGTTCAGGGGTAAGGACGGGGGATGGCAGCACCCCGTTCAGGGGTAAGGACGGGGGATGGCAGCACCCCGTTCAGGGGTAAGGACGGGGGATGGCAGCACCCCGTTCAGGGGTAAGGACGGGGGATGGCAGCACCCCGTTCAGGGGTAAGGACGGGGGATGGCAGCACCCCGTTCAGGGGTAAGGACGGGGGATGGCAGCACCCCGTTCAGGGGTAAGGACGGGGGATGGCAGCACCCCGTTCAGGGGTAAGGACGGGGGATGGCAGCACCCCGTTCAGGGGTAAGGACGGGGGATGGCAGCACCCCGTTCAGGGGTAAGGACGGGGGATGGCAGCACCCCGTTCAGGGGTAAGGACGGGGGATGGCAGCACCCCGTTCAGGGGTAAGGACGGGGGATGGCAGCACCCCGTTCAGGGGTAAGGACGGGGGATGGCAGCACCCCGTTCAGGGGTAAGGACGGGGGATGGCAGCACCCCGTTCAGGGGTAAGGACGGGGGATGGCAGCACCCCGTTCAGGGGTAAGGACGGGGGATGGCAGCACCCCGTTCAGGGGTAAGGACGGGGGATGGCAGCACCCCGTTCAGGGGTAAGGACGGGGGATGGCAGCACCCCGTTCAGGGGTAAGGACGGGGGATGGCAGCACCCCGTTCAGGGGTAAGGACGGGGGATGGCAGCACCCCGTTCAGGGGTAAGGACGGGGGATGGCAGCACCCCGTTCAGGGGTAAGGACGGGGGATGGCAGCACCCCGTTCAGGGGTAAGGACGGGGGATGGCAGCACCCCGTTCAGGGGTAAGGACGGGGGATGGCAGCACCCCGTTCAGGGGTAAGGACGGGGGATGGCAGCACCCCGTTCAGGGGTAAGGACGGGGGATGGCAGCACCCCGTTCAGGGGTAAGGACGGGGGATGGCAGCACCCCGTTCAGGGGTAAGGACGGGGGATGGCAGCACCCCGTTCAGGGGTAAGGACGGGGGATGGCAGCACCCCGTTCAGGGGTAAGGACGGGGGATGGCAGCACCCCGTTCAGGGGTAAGGACGGGGGATGGCAGCACCCCGTTCAGGGGTAAGGACGGGGGATGGCAGCACACCGTTCAGGGGTAAGGACGGGGGATCGCAGCACACTGTTCAGGGGTAAGGACGGGGGATCGCAGCACACTGTTCTGTTCCCCGAAGGCCTACTGTCATGACAGAAGGCAAGGTGAAATCTAATGATGGGAGCACCATATCCGGTGATAAGTGTCTAAGAGGGGATTTCCCTTGCTTTGGAAATATAATGTCTGTAAAAGGAATTGAAAGGGAAGCTACCTAATGGAAGAGAAGCAGCCTGTTCTGGTGAAAACTGTCTAAGAGTGGATCCCCCATCATGCCGGAGATTGTTGTCTCTTATTTATTTAAGCGTGGACAGAGTAAGTCCTCCAACAGGAAATGTCCTTAGGGAATCAGGGAATAAGCTAATTGGCTGCTCTCGGCAAGGACAACTCCTCCCCTTTTAGAAAGTCTGATAAAACATTTCTGCCAGTAACTGGCAGAGTCTCCAGAATTACATTATAATATTCATTATTCCCCCTGTTACTGTACAATGACGGAAGGAAATCACGGCTTGCTCCAACAGGCAACAATAAGCCAGTTGGTATAACATACCGTATTTTGCGGTCCATAAGACGCACCGGACCATAGGACGCAGGGAGGTCCGGCGCGCCTTATGGAGCACTCGACAGACCGTAGCTTCTGTCACAGCTTCCATGACAGAAGCTGCAGTTAGTGACCGCTGAGACAGGGGGCGCTGTGATTACAGCACCACGGTCTCAGTGATCACACAGAGCAGGTGAAGAACGTCCGTTCTTCGTCTGCTCTATGGTGATCTCCATCGTCGCCGCTGCTCGGTTTTAATACGAGTGATCTCATTAGATCACTCGTATTAAACGAGCAGCGGCTCCTACTACTCGCCCGGCGCCCGAAACTGCATGTCTCGGGCGTCGGGATTCGCTCCATAAGACGCAGACACATTTTACCCCCTCTTTTTGGGGGAAAAAAGTGTGTCTTATGGAGCGAAAAATACGGTAATTATGACAATACAGCAGAT
>NW_017308632.1:37050-46441 GCF_000935625.1 Nanorana parkeri | reverse complement strand
CTCGCTGCGCGTCTTCTGGTCACCCGCCTCGGAGCCCGGGAGGTCGCTATAGAAGACGCTGGCTCCGATAATCGAGCCGCCATCTCTGGTCTTCCCGCCAGACAGATTGACACCGACCGCACACCACAGCTGGGAGGGGGGGGACACAGAACATCTGGGTCACTGACAGCGCCGGAATAAACACACACACTGACCTCAATCAGGAGGAGGTTGAGTCGTCACCTTCATGGAAGTATCTTTCTCATCCAGCGGCCGCAGGTAGACTGGAACCGGCAGATTCTTTAAAAAAAAAAAAAAAAGTGGAATGAAAAACACTGAACATGCTCCAGAGATTGGACGCAGACGCGTGAAAAGGATTCGCATCATACACACCGGCTTATACTTCTGAGGAAGACTCCAGCCGAAGGCCTGAATGCGGCCATCTTCCTTCTGGACGTGGGCTTTCACCTGGCGGTACTGCTCCCTCTTCTGTTCCCTCCGGGAGGCCAGAGTCGCTTCGGTGCTGCCCAAAGAGGACACAAAATGCTGATTAAACACGACTCTGCCCTCTGCAACACAACGACAGGACTGCAGAGATCATCATCAGTCCCCTGCCAGGATCCAGTCAAAACTGAAATAGGAGAGCTGCCATTTTTTTAATGGGTTTGGAAGGCGCTGCCCCCATGACGTCATCCCGATCCTTTTATTACTATGTGATGGGTAACTCACCCAGGACAAGCCTGTCATCCGTCATACACCCGAATGTTCTGGATTAGAGGCTCAAGGATGACCGCTCGGCAAACCGTCCCATGACAAGCAAGTCAGCAACAGCAGGTCCGCTATTTCTATTATGACTGGTGCACTTTAAAGGAGAACTCTGGGGTCAGGGCTTTTCCCGATAGTTCTCCTCAGGGTAACGGGAGGACACAAACTAGCGTCCTCCCGTCACCCTAGGCTCAGTATATAGGGAGCTACAGCTCGCGGTATACTGAGACGCCGCAGCGGATCCCGACATCGATGTCGAGATCCGCCCAGTGACAGCTGGCTCCGCCTATCTAGAGGCAGAGCCAGCTGTACCCGCCCCCTCCCGTTCCACCAGTCAGCGCTGGCGGATCGGAGCGGGGAATCCAGCCACTCCCTCGTCACGGCAGAGAGCAGTGACAGGATCGAGAGGTGAGCGAACCTGGTATGTGTTCCCTCACCTCCCGATCTACTGAGCCGACCTGTGACAGTCTCATTGTCACAGGTCGGCTAGAACTATGAGGAGGAGTGAAAAGCCCCTCCCCCCCCCCTCATAGTTCTCCTTTAACCTCCCTGGTGGTCTGATTGTTCCCAGTATTTGCTTTGAGTCTTTTTCCCCCATTTTTTGTTTGATTTTTCTTTAATTTCCCGCTGGTTCCACCCCCTGCGACGCAGCCGCTCACAAGGGACGGAACCCAGAAGATGGATGCCGGCATGGGCCGGAGGACACCGCGCGGCTCGTAGGGAGAAGTGAAGCGATGTGTGATCCAAACCTGGAGACGGCGCTGACCCTTCAACCTTCCTGGCGGTATTCCCGACTTGTGACACTACCAGACCTGCAGCCCAATAAAAACCGAATCTCCACGAACGCCCCGAGATACGAGACGGGTTACCATGCAGCTAATGTGGTGTAAACTCTCACCGGCCAATCAAAACATTTCCTTTAAGGCAGCGTTACAACCTAAACTGAAAACTCTGCGTCTGATTGGCCAGTCAGCTGTATGTGAACACAGAGCCGTCACTCACTCGTCACTGAGGAAGTCGAAGGCTTTGGACTTGTCACTGGGGAGTTTGGCTAAGGCACTGCTCTTCTTCTTGATGGAGGGGGTGATGTGCGAGGTCGGGGCGTTGTACCGGACGTTGACAGGCAGGTCGGGTTTCCTAGAAGCAGTGCCAGAAGAGTTGAACAGGCGGCTGAAACTACAGAGAAATACGCAGAATTAGGTCTGAATTAGAGGGACAGCAGCCAGATAGGTAGAAGACTGGAGGGGAGGACGGAGGTCAGATAGAAGACCGAAGGGAAGGACGGAGGTCAGATAGAAGACCGAAGGGAGGGAAGGACGGAGGTCAGATAGAAGACTGAAGGGAAGGACGGAGGTCAGATAGACTGAAGGGGAGGACGGAGGTCAGATAGAAGACTGAAGGGGAGGACGGAGGTCAGATAGAAGACTGAAGGGGAGGACGGAGGTCAGATAGAAGACTGAAGGGAAGGACGGAGGTCAGATAGACTGATGGGGAGGACGGAGGTCAGCTAGAAGACTGAAGGGGAGGACGGTGGTCAGATAGAAGTGTCAGATAGAAGACTGAAGGGGAGGACGGAGGTCAGATAGAAGACTGAAGGGGAGGACGGAGGTCAGATAGAAGACTGAAGGGGAGGACGGAGGTCAGATAGAAGACTGAAGGGGAGGACGGAGGTCAGATACAGGACTGAAGGGGAGGAGGGAGGTCAGAGAGAAGACTGAAGGGGAGGATGGAGGTCAGATAGAAGACTAAAGGGAAGGACGGAGGTCAGATAGAAGACTGAAGGGGAGGACGGAGGTCAGATAGAAGACTGAAGGGAAGGACGGAGGTCGGATTTAACATTTTGTACACTTTTCTCCAACTTACAACTGCCAGATGCTGGACCTCTTCTTCTCCTGCATGGCCGGATTCTCTCTGGATGCTCTGTAGGAAAAGGGAAACATTTCAGGACTCCTAGGATGGGTGTTGGTGCATTATGGAGCGCAGCACATCTGGAGTCACATTGAAAGTCACATCTAATACTCGATCTCCGGTACCATCTCCTGTGTTACGTGTTGAACAATTCGGCATTCTTGTAGAAAGTTGCCGTGACCTCATCAGAAGACCCCACAAGGTGGCCGGATCTCACGCCGTCATCTCCTTGTACACGTACCTGATCATTTCCGTCCAGCGGACGGCCTCCTGCAGCTCCATCAGTCTCTCCTTATACTGATTCCTCTCCATTAGAACCCGCGCCATCTCCACCCGTGTGAACCGCTTCCGCTGGGCCGTCGGCACGTCGCTCTTCAAGAATGAATAAAACGCGGGTCAGACACGGGGACAAAACACGGATTACAGTAACTGGATTCATTTCCAATAAATACCATTTATAGTTCTTACTACAGCGCACATCATTGAAGCTTTTCTTTTTACTGCAGAGTCCTGGGATGGACTACAATCTCATGTTCAGTTTACCGATTTGTATTGAGATTGTAGTCCATCCCGGGGGGGCGGAGCTTGGAGCGGTGACTACTCTACAACACACACAGAGACCATGGGGAACAGACGTAGCCCCCCTCCAGAAGGAAGGACAGTGTCAGAGATGATTGGAGGATCTCCAGCCGAGTGATACAAATAAGATACATTGTTGCTCGGAGTTCGGGGGCTCGGAGGGATTTTTGGGGTGATTCTCCGGAGTTTCGTGTCACTTTCACCAAAGATAGACACAGCAGCCTTATACAAAGTTGACATTTTTTGGGGTCGGCATTACAGATCGTGTGCAACTTACATCTTCTTCATCTTTGGATTTCTGCCTCGCCTCCTCGGCTTCTGCCCTCGCCCTGGAACAAAAATCACGTCCTTCGTTACGACGGCATAAAACCGGCCGGCCTAACCCTAAAACCACCTCAGCCCATTCCACGCACTCCGAGTCAACACCGGCTACAACAAAATGGCAGCCGTGACCCCCAGTGGCAGACATCTGTAAAAACAAATCAAGGCAACTGGACTTGCTGTATTTTTTTTCCTTGAAGATGTTTCACTGGTAATCTAACCAACTTTCTCAATTCAAAATGACTTTTAGAAAAATTATCTGGGAATAAATATGGTGAATGTTGCTCCAATCCATATAATATGTTAGTCTATAGGTACACTGCTGAATCCTGTGGAGAACCTCCCGGACATGTGGCGCACACTCACTTTTTCAGCTCCTCCTCCAGCTCCTTGTTCTTCTCCTCCATCTTCTGTTTGGTCTGTTTGATGGAGGCCAGCTCGCCCTGCAAGACGTCCTTCTCGCACATCAGCTCATCCAGCTTGGCGATCAGGTCGTTCTTCACCACATTCAGGGCGTTCCTGGAAATGATCACACGATGAAGATGGACGGGAGAGTCCCGCAGACATCACCTCTACATAAAGCTGAAGGTTCTCCTGGTTGTGGAGATTACAGCCCACATCTGACATACACAGGTGAGGGCTAGACACTCAATGTGTCCCATTCGAGGGGAAGTGACAGGTTCTCTTGTATGAGGAACCCCATTGCCCACCGATGCTCATCATCCCCGTCGAGGGGAAGTGACAGGTTCTCTTGAATGAGCAACCCCATGCCCACCGACGCTCATCATCCCCGTGGGAGGGGAAGTGACAGGTTCTCTTGTATGAGGAACCCCATTGCCCACCGACGCTCATCATCCCCGTGGGAGGGGAAGTGACAGGTTCTCTTGTATGAGGAACCCCATTGCCCACCGACGCTCATCATCCCCGTGTTTTCCCACCAATCTGCTCCTGTCTGTGTGATCCGTGTTGGATGATGTTGGCTCTTAAAGTGATACTAACGTGTTAGATTTGTATATCCCATTTACATGTGTAAACAGGGGACACGGAACAGTAACTTCCAAAATAGTCCAGAAACAATTAAAATTCGATCTCCTCAAGACTGTATCCTCCAACTTCCTCTGCAGCACTCCCCTGACCTCCCTGTGGGGGGGAGAGCGCACCCATAACGTCATAGATGGGCCACTGATCCCCCTCTTGGGGACTACATGTCCCATAATTCATAGTGCTACGCGTGCCCCAAGTGAGCCGCTTTCAACCATCTCTCTGGAGGAATGTCTTCTGTATCTGGTGCTCGGCCTGTGCATGGGGCGCGGGTGGCCTCCTCACATCGGCCTGGAGTCCCCTCCTGGGAGCATGTATGAAAGGGTGGCTCCATAGGACCCTGCAAGGCAATGCTTCCCCCTCAAAACAGGAGACCTGGGACCACCGGTCCGGCTCAATTAAGAAGGAAAGGAAAGCTTTTTAAAAACACGCAGCAGACCAGGTAAGTGCCGAGGTCACGATCTTTAATTCCTAATACTTAGGGATGCAACGATACCGAATGTCCCATTCAGAAAGCCATTCAGCGTGGAATGACTCGCCACCCGGCTTCCCGATTAGCAGGGAAGCCGTCCCCATGCTTCTTGTCAGTAGGCGATGAGTAAGCATGGAGCCGGCTTTCTGGCCAATCAGGAAGCCGGGCCCTGTGTGATGACGAGGTGCCTTGCTTCCGGATTGGCCAGGAAGCCGGCTCCATGCTCCCTCGTCATGAGGTGATGAGGGAGCATTAAGCCATCTTCCCGACCAATCGGAAAGCCAGGTGCCGCGTTATTACACGGCGCCTGGCTTCCCGATTGGCCAGCTTCCGACCAATGAGGAAGCCGGGCAGCACGCCATGACACGCTGCCCGGCTCTATGAGAGAGTACGGAGCCGGCTTCCCGGCCAATCAGGAAGCCGGGCAGCGTGTAATGACGCGCGGCTTCCTGATACCGGAAGTATCGGGCTAGGCATCGGAACATTTGGGCAAGTACGAGTACTCGGCCAAATACTCACACATGACAGTGTTCGGGCCTTGTGATTGGCCCCTGGGCCCTAGCACTGTACCCTGGGAGCAGGTCACATGCTCCTCCATTCCCAAGAGACATCAGACATTTAATGGGGGCTCTGAAGGGGGGGTGATGTTTGAGTATTGGGGGTCTTCACATAAGTTAAACTGTCACTTAGAGCTTAATAGGCAGACTGACATGTACCGGCAGAGCCGATCTCCATCCTGGTGCACTAAGGAGCTCCCGGGACACAGATCTCCTGCCGGTTATACAATGTACATAAGAAGGGGGACGAATGATTAAAGGGACGTACTTTGTTTCCAGAAGCTGCGTGTTCTCCAGGATAAGATTCTCCACCTCTCGCCCCATTCCTGAAAGACAAGATTGATAAGGTGTTGCTGCCATCACAATCATCATCATATTCTACAATGCCGAGGAGTGCAGTAACCAACGGCAACCAGATCTCACCAATCACTAAAAAAAGTTGTTGGAACAATGAAAGAGGACTATCACCGTCTACTGCACATTGCGCAATGCCTGATGTCCGTTTTTGGGGTCTAAATCAGTAAGAGATCTCTCGGGGGAACTGGTTATGTCCTCCCTGAACCGTAGCATCTGCGGTACCTGGTACAGCCCATACATTATACCTCATCTGCCATATACCAGGATGTGAAGTGGCGGCTGATGTATGCACATCAAAGCGAACGCCTATTGTTCTCATACAAGAGTTATGTCTATTACTGAATCTCGGTGAGCTTTGTGTATTTCTCCCAGATCTGTGCAGCACTCCAGTGTGAGACTTGGAGCTTCCTGTAATAGAGACCAGTCACTGCTGCTCTCCCTCCTTGTACAGGATGACTGGTCTCGTCTCCGCCCCCTCCTGTAATAAAAACCGCTCACTGCTTCTCTCTCTCCTTGTGCAGGATGACTGGTCTTGTCTCCGCCCCCTCCTGTAATAAAGACCGCTCACTGCTGCTCTCCCTCCTTGTGCAGGGTGACTGGTCTGGTCTCCGCCCCTCCTGCAGTCTAGCGGTGGAGCCTGCAGGACCCCTCCCACAGCTCTGCACAGGCTATGTACAGCACAGTGATGATGTCACTGCTAAGTTGTACAAAGTAAAATTTGGTTTTGCAAGGGCATTTAGTGCACACAAAGGGGATTCCCAGTCTCTGCTGCTATTGAAGGAAATGTTTTCTACCCGGAGATCAGATTTAAAGTGATCTGTGCAGAGCCGATGTCACACTGCTGCTAGGATGGAGACGTCACTGGCAGTGCAGCTAAACGTTCTCCCCTTTGCAGTACTGGATTCTACGCGCGCTCCACTCGGAGCGCACACAAATGGCTGCCACCAGTGCCGAGAGACAGGTTGACCGGCAAAGCAAACACCCGCTGTATGCCAGTTCATGTCCTATTGCCTGCGGGAGTGTAATGGATCCTGCAAGGTGCAGCAGAACTGGTGTGTGTGTGTGTCCCACCGACGCTCATCATCCCCGTGTTTTCCCACCAATCTGCTCCTGTCTGTGTGATCCGTGTTGGATGATGTTGGCTCTTAAAGTGATACTAACGTGTTAGATTTGTATATCCCATTTACATGTGTAAACAGGGGACACGGAACAGTAACTTCCAAAATAGTCCAGAAACAATTAAAATTCGATCTCCTCAAGACTGTATCCTCCAACTTCCTCTGCAGCACTCCCCTGACCTCCCTGTGGGGGGGAGAGCGCACCCATAACGTCATAGATGGGCCACTGATCCCCCTCTTGGGGACTACATGTCCCATAATTCATAGTGCTACGCGTGCCCCAAGTGAGCCGCTTTCAACCATCTCTCTGGAGGAATGTCTTCTGTATCTGGTGCTCGGCCTGTGCATGGGGCGCGGGTGGCCTCCTCACATCGGCCTGGAGTCCCCTCCTGGGAGCATGTATGAAAGGGTGGCTCCATAGGACCCTGCAAGGCAATGCTTCCCCCTCAAAACAGGAGACCTGGGACCACCGGTCCGGCTCAATTAAGAAGGAAAGGAAAGCTTTTTAAAAACACGCAGCAGACCAGGTAAGTGCCGAGGTCACGATCTTTAATTCCTAATACTTAGGGATGCAACGATACCGAATGTCCCATTCAGAAAGCCATTCAGCGTGGAATGACTCGCCACCCGGCTTCCCGATTAGCAGGGAAGCCGTCCCCATGCTTCTTGTCAGTAGGCGATGAGTAAGCATGGAGCCGGCTTTCTGGCCAATCAGGAAGCCGGGCCCTGTGTGATGACGAGGTGCCTTGCTTCCGGATTGGCCAGGAAGCCGGCTCCATGCTCCCTCGTCATGAGGTGATGAGGGAGCATTAAGCCATCTTCCCGACCAATCGGAAAGCCAGGTGCCGCGTTATTACACGGCGCCTGGCTTCCCGATTGGCCAGCTTCCGACCAATGAGGAAGCCGGGCAGCACGCCATGACACGCTGCCCGGCTCTATGAGAGAGTACGGAGCCGGCTTCCCGGCCAATCAGGAAGCCGGGCAGCGTGTAATGACGCGCGGCTTCCTGATACCGGAAGTATCGGGCTAGGCATCGGAACATTTGGGCAAGTACGAGTACTCGGCCAAATACTCACACATGACAGTGTTCGGGCCTTGTGATTGGCCCCTGGGCCCTAGCACTGTACCCTGGGAGCAGGTCACATGCTCCTCCATTCCCAAGAGACATCAGACATTTAATGGGGGCTCTGAAGGGGGGGTGATGTTTGAGTATTGGGGGTCTTCACATAAGTTAAACTGTCACTTAGAGCTTAATAGGCAGACTGACATGTACCGGCAGAGCCGATCTCCATCCTGGTGCACTAAGGAGCTCCCGGGACACAGATCTCCTGCCGGTTATACAATGTACATAAGAAGGGGGACGAATGATTAAAGGGACGTACTTTGTTTCCAGAAGCTGCGTGTTCTCCAGGATAAGATTCTCCACCTCTCGCCCCATTCCTGAAAGACAAGATTGATAAGGTGTTGCTGCCATCACAATCATCATCATATTCTACAATGCCGAGGAGTGCAGTAACCAACGGCAACCAGATCTCACCAATCACTAAAAAAAGTTGTTGGAACAATGAAAGAGGACTATCACCGTCTACTGCACATTGCGCAATGCCTGATGTCCGTTTTTGGGGTCTAAATCAGTAAGAGATCTCTCGGGGGAACTGGTTATGTCCTCCCTGAACCGTAGCATCTGCGGTACCTGGTACAGCCCATACATTATACCTCATCTGCCATATACCAGGATGTGAAGTGGCGGCTGATGTATGCACATCAAAGCGAACGCCTATTGTTCTCATACAAGAGTTATGTCTATTACTGAATCTCGGTGAGCTTTGTGTATTTCTCCCAGATCTGTGCAGCACTCCAGTGTGAGACTTGGAGCTTCCTGTAATAGAGACCGGTCACTGCTGCTCTCCCTCCTTGTACAGGATGACTGGTCTCGTCTCCGCCCCCTCCTGTAATAAAAACCGCTCACTGCTTCTCTCTCTCCTTGTGCAGGATGACTGGTCTTGTCTCCGCCCCCTCCTGTAATAAAGACCCCTCACTGCTGCTCTCCCTCCTTGTGCAGGGTGACTGGTCTGGTCTCCGCCCCTCCTGCAGTCTAGCGGTGGAGCCTGCAGGACCCCTCCCACAGCTCTGCACAGGCTATGTACAGCACAGTGATGATGTCACTGCTAAGTTGTACAAAGTAAAATTTGGTTTTGCAAGGGCATTTAGTGCACACAAAGGGGATTCCCAGTCTCTGCTGCTATTGAAGGAAATGTTTTCTGCCCGGAGATCAGATTAAAAGTTATCTGTCC
>NW_017308632.1:33556-36801 GCF_000935625.1 Nanorana parkeri | reverse complement strand
GTGTGTGTGTGTGTGTGTGTGTGTGTGTGTGTGTGTGTGTGGTGTGGTGTGGTGTGGTGTGGTGTGGTGTGTGTGAAGACACCCGGTGAATGTGTGCACTGATCTCCGATCTCATTTCTTTTACTTAAAGTCCACATTGTGAGACGCAGCGCAGCGCCCCCCAAAAAGGCAATTGGTGGAACGCACGGTCAGTGGAATGGCTCGATGTCAGCGCAGCAATAAATGTGCACGGAGGAGAAAACACTTCAACATGTCATAATAAAAAGGGAAAGGTCAGGAAGTCAGACAAAGACTAAATGACAGGAAACGGGGAAATGTCACCACAAATACATGAAGAATAAAACAGGAAAGTGTCACATTACAGAGAGAGACTTTATCCTGTATTCCCAGAATATCTGCATTCCGCTGACCAGCCAATACCAACAACGAGACCTGAGCTACCGAGACCCGATCACATTCCAGATATAGGAGCGTCTCCCATACAACTACACTGCTGCAAAATATCCGACATACAGAGCCGACCAATCACTCATCTCTGCCGAACGTCTAATAAAACGATTATGTGACCATATTGTCTTGTACTGTAACTGTAATGTCTTCCCTATATTGTACAGCGCTGCGCAAACTGTTGGCGCTATATCAACCCTGAACAATAATTAGGGATGCACCGATGCCGAGTATTCGGGCGAGTACCCGTACTCTCCCAAATGCTCCGATACCTTCCCCGATACTTGAGCTTCTGGTTATAGGAAGCCGAGCGGCGAGTCATTACACACTGCCCGGCTTCCTGATTGGCCGGGAAGCCGGCTCCATGCTCCCTTGTCCCGAGGGAGCGTGGAGCCGGCTTCCCGGCCAATCAGGAAACCAGGCACTGTGTAATGACGTGTTGCCCGGCTTCCTGATTGACTAGCTTCTCGACAAATCAGGAGGACGGATGGCGAGTCATTACACGGCGCCCTGGCTTTCCGATTTGCCAGAAAGCAGGTGACAACGGAGCATGGAGACAGCTCCGCTGCTAATCAGGAAGCCGAGGGGGGGGGGACGGGGTGAGTCATTACACGCCGCCTGGCTTCCTTAATGGGACTTCCTGTATTCGGTATCGGCGAGTAGCAGGAAAAAGTATCGGTACTCGTAACCGAAAACCAGTATCTGTGCATCCCTAGTAGTAATATTAAAGAAGAATCCCACCCAGAGCACATTACACAATAGAGGATCTACAGAACCATCATACCTAACAGGTCGGCCCCTTCATCCACGTCTCCGATGAGGTCCGTCCCCGCTGAAGACAGCTCCTCGAACAGGGAGTCAGTGTTGCGGTCGAAGGCTTTATTCTCGATGCCTTTGGTGGGGGTACTGAGAGGAGAACAGAGATCGTCAAATCTACAACACGTCAAATCTGCATCTCTTCAATAAAACCTTTGAAGCTGCAGCAGCCATCTTGAGCTCTCCATGACTTCAATCGGCCCACCCCGGAAGCTATTCGCATTCTCTGCCATCAAACATTTTGGCTATTTGTTATGTGTGATCTTTAGGCTTGGCTCAGTCACCTCTAATACTCGTCCCAGGCATTATATGAAAGAACACATCCCCGGCATCCCTTCACACGTGCGTGCCCCCTGGCCACTGCAGACTTTGTGCAATCTGCTGATCAGTTGCACGATTACACTATTAGGCTGATCAGCAGACACCACAGCTTAGAGATCTATGGGGTTAAGTATTTTCCCCATAGGTCTCCTTAGGGTAACGGGAGGACACAAACCAGCGTCCTCCCGTCACCCTAGGCTCAGTATATAGGGAGCTACAGCTCGCGGTATACTGAGACGCCGCAGCGGATCCTGCCAATTGTGCCGGGATCCGCCCAGCTGCGTGAGTGACAGCTGGCTCTGTCTATCTAGAGGCAGCTGTACCCGCCCCCTTCCCCGTCCGCCCCGCCAGTCAGCGCTGGAGGATCGGACAGGGGAGGGGGGAATCCAGACCCTCCCCTGTCACAGCTCTCTGCCGGCACAGGATGGAGAAGTGAGCGAACGCCGGTATGTGTTCCCTCACCTCCCGATCTACTGAGCCGACCTGTGACAGTCTCATTGTCACAGGTCAGCTCAGATTATGAGGATGAGTGAAAAGCCCCCCCTCATAGTTCTCCTTTAAGTTGGTAGCACCCAATGGCCAGCAGGGATGCATGTCTAAACTGATGCCAGGGATGCATTCTCTTCATGTAACATTTGAGGCCCCTCCCACCAAACTCAACGGAGAGAAAAAGACCAATAGAAAGACCCCGTGATGATGTCATTGGGGTCTCTACAGATGAATTCCCGAAAATGCCATAATCTGAATAAAAAGTTTGAATTGCCTGTGGACGAGTTAGCTCGCTATATACTGAGCCTAGGGTGACGGGAGGACGCTAGTTTGTGTCCTCCCGTTACCCTAAGGAGAACTATGGGGAAAAGCCCTGACCCCATAGTTCTCCTTTAACTGAGTTCAGGGGTCTTCTACAGCACAGCCCTAATATGATGTATGAAGATCACATGACTATTCCATGATGGAGGTCGCTGCGGTCAGTGTTCATTCTGCTGATGGAGATGAGCTCAGACGGAAACTCCCCCAATCTCCGCGGATCAGGCCTCACCTGGTCATGTGATAGGCTTTGGGATCCTTGTCCATGTCCAGCTCTGGGGTGGACTCGATAATAGACTGCACCTCCGACTTCTCCTCGTTGTCATTGGTGTCTGAAAGAAAGAAAGAAGACATTTCTGTTAAAGGGCCAGCAGAGAGAACGGTGTACACTGCCATTGTAGCTTTACTTTTCCTCATCATCCATTTTTCTCCGCGCCGGGCTCAGACTTTATAGAGGAGAAACAATCTTATTAAAAAGCACCGCATGGTACCTGAGCTCAGACACAGAGAACGTCATTTATAAACGGCGAGCTGCTTCATCAATGTCACTGCAATGGGACAACAGCTAATCTGAAGTGCCGGCTCTAAGACCCTGAAACTATGGCCTCGGCTCCTCCTCCCCATTGCATTCACCCGGGTGACACCATTGTGGGGGTGACACCAAAATGACTGAGTCACTTTGGTGTCACCCCCCTCTGAAAAGTCGGGCGCTGGCTCATGGACCGAACGCCCGACAGTATCAGGAGAGAGGAGGGGGACCCGGCGGCATACCTTATCCCGCCAGGTGACTGTCCCCTCTCTCTGCCGGCGTCCATCACCAAGATGGCCGCTGGCAGGTATCAGAAGATCGCCGC
>NW_017308632.1:30531-31294 GCF_000935625.1 Nanorana parkeri | reverse complement strand
TGTGTGTGTATATATATGTATGTGTGTGTATATATATGTATGTGTGTGTATATATATGTATGTGTGTGTATATATATGTATGTGTGTGTATATATATGTATGTGTGTGTATATGTATGTGTGTGTATATGTATGTGTGTATATATGTATATGTGTGTGTGTGTGTATATATATGTATGTGTGTGTATATGTATATGTGTGTGTGTATATATGTGTGTGTGTATATAGGCATATGTGTGTGTGTATATATATGTATATGTGTGTATGTATGTGTATATATGTATATGTGTGTGTATATAATGTGTATGTGTGTGTGTGTATGTATGTGTATATGTGTGTATATATGTATATGTGTATGTATATGTGTGTGTGTATGTGTGTATGTACAGTGGGGCAAAAAAGTATGTAGTCAGCCACCAATTGTGCGAGTTCTCCCACTTGATGAGATGAGTTGGGCCTGTAATTGGCATCATAGGGAGACCTCAACTATGAGAGACAAAATGAGAAAACAAAATCACATCGGCTGACTTGGAACGAATTTATTTGCAAATTATGGTGGAAAATAAGTATTTGGTGAATATGAAAAGGTCATCTCAATACTTTGTTATATATCCTTTGTTGGCAATGACAGAGGTCACACGTGTCCTGTACGTCTTCACAAGGTTGGCACACACTGTTGCTGGTATGTTGGCCCATTCCTCCATGCAGATCTCCTTTCCTCCATGCAGATCCCCATTCCTCCATGCAGATCCCCATTCCTCCAT
>NW_017308632.1:28628-29992 GCF_000935625.1 Nanorana parkeri | reverse complement strand
CGCTGGCGCTGACTCGAGTTTAAGCCGAGGGGGGCACTTTTCACCCAAAAAAATGGGCTGAAAATCTCGGCTTATACTCGAGTATATACGGTATATGTATATGTGTGTATATACCCTGTTTCCTTGAAATTAAGGCCTAGTACTATTTTGGGGAATTGCTGTGTGTGTGTGTATATATATAATCACACACACACCCGCTTGTTTTCTTAGCCCTGATGAAGGGGGATGTGTGAGCCCCTGAAACACGTTCAGGACCGGTGCAAGGATTATTTTGCCCCCCCCCCTTTTTACATTTTTATTTATTTTTTACAATTTTTATTTATCCGATTCTCTTTCACTTTTTTTGTTATAATTTGTTAATTTCTTTATTTTTTTTAATCTTACCATCTTTTACTTTTTATCATTTTAATTATTTTTTACTTATTTTTTCATAAATGTTTATTTGTTTTATATCAATTTTTATTTCACTTAACTTTATTGCTATCACACAGGAGCTAACAAGCCCCCTGCGTGATAGCATTTGGAGGTGACAGGTTCTCTTTATTGAACCCGTCACCTCCAACACAGGAGTTGTAGCGCAGCGCTGTGGAGGGATTATAAGGGAACGTGGAAGCAGCCATGACGGCTCAGCAACTATCTCCATCTTCCTGCAGTCATGTGACCGCACAGTACCGGTGCCACATACTAGGAGACTACCGGAAGCACCGGAATGGCAACTATTGCTTTATCCCCCCAGCAGCCAATCCTGTGCCAGCTCCATGTTTCAGGTATTAGGAGGTTATTATAGGAACAAGGCAAAAGTAGGAACCACAATGGTCCAGAAGCATCACCCTTAGGGTTAGGGTTTCAGGTAACACATGTTTCAGGTATTAGGGATTATGGGGCAGACAAAGAAGCTACAACCTAACAGCTGCAGGAACGTCATGTGACTACACAGTGCCATGTTTCAGGTACTGGGGGTTATGGGAACCACAGGGAGGGGGCTGCTCCATTTTCCAGCAGGCTGGACAGCGCCGGTGGTTTTGGGAAAGGTTCCAGCGGCTTACCTGTAGAAGCGGACGACGTCTCTTGGCTGACCTGGACGTCCTCGTTCTTCTTATTCCGCTGCACGTTGTTATTCTGGAGGTTGGCCCTCATGATCCCCTCCTCCTTCTGATCTTTGGACGTCGCGCGCACCATGTTGTCGGCTTCCGAGCTCCCGCTTTTGCTCGCCGTTTGGCTGAGAGTCATCAGCTCATCCTGAAAGAGTCGGGAGGTACAAACATGCGTTACAGTGAAGCATTCCACAAATCCGAGAGAGAGAGAGAGAGAGAGAGAGAGAGAGAGAGAGAGAGAGAGAGAGCGAGAGAGAGAGAGAGAGGGGG
>NW_017308632.1:23330-28567 GCF_000935625.1 Nanorana parkeri | reverse complement strand
GAGAGAGAGAGAGAGGCTGCGAGCCAATCACAGGAGCGGAGGGAGGAGCATTCCACAAAGCAGAGAGAGAGGCTGCGAGCCAATCACAGGAGCGGAGGGAGGAGCATTCCACAAATCCGAGAGAGAGAGGCTGCAAACCAATCACAGGAGCAGAGGGAGGAGCATTCTCACAATACCGCTGCCTTGGTTGCAAAAAAAAAGAAGTTCTGGAAAGTGAAGGGAAACCTTAAAGCTGAAAAACAATTGGAGTTTGGCACCCTGCCCCCCCCTGCCCCCCTTCACTGGTGCGTACAGGAAACCAGACGCCTGGAAGCGTACGCCAAACATACACCAAGTGTTCTGTACCTTTAAGCTGGTGTTGCAGCGCGCGTGGTTCTGTTCCGGCACCTTCCAGGGCCCATTGCCGGGGTTCTCTGCACCGCGGGAGTCCGGTAACACCAGAGAGTCTCCGGTAGACAGCGGAAAGATACCCAGAGAGATGGGGCGCTCCTTCCTGATTGGAGGATACAGAAAAGCGTTACACACACAGGTATTGATCATCTTATTAATAGACATTTCTATAGCTTATCAAATGGGTGCTGGGTCGGGTAAGAGGCGCGGCAGCCATTTTGGAAGCGCTCAGCAGAATGCCAATATAGGGCCAATTTAGAGCAGAACCCACACGGAGAACAAGCAAACTCCATGCAGATAGTGTCCTGTCCAAGATTCGAACCGAGGGCCCCGGTGCTGCAAGGCAGAAGTCTTAAACACAGAACAACACAACAAAAATTTAGTCTAAATCATTCCCTTATGTCCCCGAGAAACATCCGGCCTCGTGCATGGATACAGCGTGTACATTATAACGCTGATGGCGCACAATCCCCGCTCCCCGAGGACGCACAATCCCTGCACCCTGAGGACGCACAATCCCCGCTCCCCGAGGACCCACAAATACAAGTCAAGGACTTCCCAGAGGCCTCCTTAATACTTAGTCACCGGGCAACTTCCTCATTCAGGACACAGTGACAGGTTCTCTTTATAAACCCCACGAGGAGCCAGTTATACTCATCAAAGCAACTCCCTCGGCACGGCAAAATACCGCATGCGTCCAGGTACGGGAGGGGGGCGGGACATGTGACCACCTCCCATGATGCATCGCTCCGGCCCAGTGGTTGACTGCCAGGCCCGATCGCAGTCACATGACCAGGGGGAGCAGGAAGACGTCATCGCTCCCGGTAAGCTCCAACGCCATCAGTCACCTGGTATTTAGAGGGGTCTGTGATGGCGGGAGGTGCGACGGGGGGGAAATCGCGATCCATGCCGTGTCCCGAGCCGTAGCGAGATGCGTCTAGACGCCGCCGCGTACAGAGCAATGGTGATCACGGGTAACAAGTACCCCGCCGACGACTGGCCCAGGCACTGTACTTCCTGTGCAGCCTCCAATCACCTCCATGAGACATTAGGAAGGACGACGGCGACAACATCGCAATGTAACCCCAGACAATAGGAACTAGAATCTGATTGGCTGCCGCTGGGGGAACACAGACAGATCTCATTTCATATATGTCAGAAAACATCTAAAAAGATGCCAAAAATCCACTTCAAGGGATTGATAGACCGAAAACAGGTTCCTATGCGATGAAAAAAGGTCCAAGGTGTCAGAAGTGAGGGGGGGGGGCTGCGCACCGATACAGCCAGCTGCCTAGAATGAGCCTAAAATGGCCGCCAACGCGGAATATCTTTTAAAAGGAGAACTATGAGGGGGAGGGGCTTTCCACTCACCTCATAGTTCTAGCCGACCTGTGACATCGATCCGCCAGCGCTGACTGGTGGAACGGACAGGGCGGGTACAGCTGGCTCTGCCTCTAGATAGGAGGAGCCAGCTGTCACTCACGCAGCTGGGCGGATCCCGGCACAATTGTCGGGATCCGCTTCAGCGTCTCAGTATGCCGTGAGCTGTAGCTCCCTATATACTGAGCCTAGGGTGACGGGAGGACGCTAGTTTGTGTCCCCCCCCTGACCCTGAGGAGAACTATGGGGGAAAGCCCCGACCTCGTACTTCTCCTTTAAAACAAAGTTACAGATTTTCTATGAACAGCGACCGCCACCTACGAGTAACCCCGCAAACCCGTTCCCTTAAGAGGACGCCGTGCTATAGGTGGACTGGCCCTTTAAGCTCCTTAGCCGTTCTCCCCGCAGTGCCCGGTGCGCGGCAACTTCACAGGAAAGCGGCTTTTCCCTTGTAACAGGATCAGAACTTTCTGGAAAGTGGATTTCACGAGCAGAGCGAAGGTCAAGCTCCTAAAACCCCGAACGAGGCGAATATCCCGAAAACGGCAACAAAAACCCCCCTGAAAATCAGCCCGGAGCTCCACAGAAAGCTGTGCCGGCCCCCGGGGACAATGGAGAGCTTCCAGAAGAGACTCGCAACGCCACCGCTCCGGGGGAGGGGAGGGGGGGAACACGCCGAGAATTGAGGTCACACAAACAGCGATGGCAGCGGCTCGTCCTTACTAATAAAAAGCGACTTCGTTAAGTGGCGGCCACAAGAAGATCGGCTAATTGTGTGCCGAGAGTACATTCGCCGCTCCTTCCGCCTGTCTACAAAATCACATCCACGCAATTTATACAAAAACTGACCAAATTGTCGTCGTTTCCCATCTCAGAGTTGCAATCGCATAAAAAGTTAAAATGTGGAAGACGGCGAAACGGATGTTAAAATGGCGCTTCCACTGCGGTCAGGTCCTCGGGTTGTTTCTACTCCAATATGTCAATGTATAGGGTCCGGAATGACACACACTCACTAACACACACACACATACACTCACTAACACACACACACATACACTCACTAACACACACACACATACACTCACTAACACACACACACATACACTCACTAACACACACACACATACACTCACTAACACACACACACATACACTCACTAACACACACACACATACACTCACTAACACACACACACATACACTCACTAACACACACACACATACACTCACTAACACACACACACATACACTCACTAACACACACACACATACACTCACTAACACACACACACATACACTCACTAACACACACACACATACACTCACTAACACACACACACATACACTCACTAACACACACACACATACACTCACTAACACACACACACATACACTCACTAACACACACACACATACACTCACTAACACACACACACATACACTCACTAACACACACACACATACACTCACTAACACACACACACATACACTCACTAACACACACACACATACACTCACTAACACACACACACATACACTCACTAACACACACACACATACACTCACTAACACACACACACATACACTCACTAACACACACACACATACACTCACTAACACACACACACATACACTCACTAACACACACACACATACACTCACTAACACACACACACATACACACACACACACACACTCACACACACACTCACTAACACACACACTAACACACACACTCACTAACACACACACACACTCACTAACACACACACACACACACACACACACACACTATGTACAAAAACAAAAGAAGAAACAATGAAATAGGAACCTGTTTGGATACAATGTTGCAGCTTCGAATCTGAAGTCCCGGCACCGTGCGCACACATACAACAGTGGGGCCAATCATCCTTTGGGGCAGGGGTGGGCAGTCTCATCCCTCCAGCTGTAGTGCAACTACGAATCCATCACACATCTGCCTCTGGGAGTCATGCCTGCGGCTGACAAGAGTCATGCAATGCCTCATGGGACTTGTAGTTCCACGACAGCTGGAGGGCTGAAGTGGCCCACCTCTGCTTTGGGGTGAGGGAGGAAATTCAAAATAAAAAAACAACTACACACAAAGTCTTACCAATCTGCGCACACAGCCCCCCCCCTCCTCCCCATCAGGCCGACATATAAACAGACGACGAGAAGACAGAACGTCGCCTATAAAACACAACCTGGAAACAAAGTAACAACAAGATTATAAATGTAGCAAAACGCAGGAGACAAAATATCACAACTGCCAAGTCTGCGTCATATCACACATCAGACCGGTCCAGCTCTGGCCCCCCCCCGAGGGCCGCACATGGCCAGGATTTGGGGCGGACGCAGCAATTCCCCATTCGCCGCTCCAGCCAATAAAACGACCAATCTCAGTAAAATAAGCAGAAATCGCTGAGACGGAGCGACGGACTGCGAGCGCGGAGGAGAGACGGCGCCGATCGGCTTTAGCTGTGCCGAGCATCAGTCGTCCCCGAAGGAGGCTCTGCGCAGAGACGCGGCGTCACCAGTGAAGGATGCAGCAGTATCCGGCGCTCCGCAATCAGCTCGAGGTCAGCCGACATCGCAGATCTCCTGGCAGATCCCGCAACGTACGACCGGTCGCATTTCAACGCAGGTGCCGTGAAACTTCGGATTCCGGCCCTTAAAAAGGGCCAGGCTGGACAACTGCAGGGCCACAGCGGCATAAAAGGTGCAAATCATCAAAAACAAAAAAAATCAGCGATCCGCTCGGCAGGGTGACACAGACGCACAGTGAGGGCAGCTAGGCCGAGGCACAGGCTGGCAGGCGCAGGGTTAACGAGCCGGGTACCTGAGGATCCGGGGGAAGCTCTCGGTCAGGGTCGGCAGGCCGGTGGAGAAGGAGAAATGAACCAGCAGCAGGACAGACAGAGACACCAGGATGGCAGAATTAATGACCACCGCCCCGCCAACAAAGCCAAACACAAAGAGCAGCATGCATCTGGGACTCATGGCTCTGCGCTGGCATGGTGGCAGGCCGGGATCAAGGGTGCCGCAGGTCTAACGAGGGGGGTCCGCGGGCCCAGCTCAGGGTTTGTCATTCAGCTGGTGCCATAAGAGCAATGCCGTAGCCCGTCGCTGCGCTGGCTCCTGCAGCAGACTCCGAGCGATGACATCCCCTCCCCCCTCCTCCACCGGCTCTCCCGGGGGAAAGGGATGAAGATGCTGTGTACTGAGCCGCAGCCAATCAATGAGCGTTATCCAATCGGGGGGACTCCTGCACTGGAGGCGAGGCTGACAATCTGCGCACGGCACAGGCGGCGCGCACACACGGTACACAGACCAGGCGACGCCACCAGAGGAGGGGAGGTGCAAAAATACAGCAAGCTGCAGCAACCAGATACCCCCAGCATACATCAGTGTGTGAATGGAGACAACACCAAGAGGGGGGGGAATGAGGGG
>NW_017308632.1:21027-22074 GCF_000935625.1 Nanorana parkeri | reverse complement strand
ATCTGAGACACACACATCAGATTGCGCGATCACGGTTGGATGAGGACTGCGGCGGCGAGGTGGAAGATCGGCTGTCTAATATTACGCGAGCCGGAAGGAACGTTTCCGATGTGCCGGCATTTTCAGGAAATACATTTTTAAAAAAAAGTTAAAGCCAAAAAATTTAAATAGTTTCCCATGAAAGACGCCAAATCAGCACCAAAAAGTGATTGGTCGGTTTACATGTGCGCACTGCAGTAATACACGCGTGTCAACATACCTCATTTTGTGCGTCGCATTCACACAACCCGCTGAAAATATTCGGCCGCCGATAACAAAATATCTAAAATTGGGCACAAAATGTTCGATGCGATGCGGATCGTTACGGCACACCGCGGCGCTTTATGACGCTGCAACAAGCGAGTGCATCGGGGTGCCAGGCAAATCGAAGTCTAAACAGAAAAATAATAGCGGAGCGACCGCGTCACACGGCTCAGATCTCCGCGGGACTGCAAGTCCCAGCATGACCTGCCACACTCGTCACCTGGACTGGATTCATTGTTTATTTTCCGTGCCCGGCGGGGTGCAAGATGACCCCCCCCCTGAACACCCTCCAGGTCCACAGCAAGAACCCAACAACCAGAAATAAAAGCAGCAAGAAAATGCACCGGAAAGGAAATAAATATAAACAAAGAAAAAAGAAAACAAAAACAGATACAAAAAAACAAAACCACATCACTAAATATTATAAAACATGAAAAACAAAATAAGAGATTCATCCTAAAAAAAAAAAAAAGGTACAAAGGAGAAAGTCAGCCAAAAAAACCAGATAAAATTAATAAACATAATAACATATAATGACAATAATAACAGTAGGTGACGGGGACGGCGTTCTGGAGAGGAAAGGGTGCTTCCTGCAGCCCGGCTCCCACCACATTCCAGCCCGGCATGCAGCTTTTCTGAATCAGCCCGGCATTGTTATCGGATTTAAATACAATGGCCGTATTCTCCGAGGGTGACAAAAGCGGCCGCCCGGGGTGGGAGGTGCACCCCTCCCCCGGAACCCCC
>NW_017308632.1:18077-20657 GCF_000935625.1 Nanorana parkeri | reverse complement strand
CCCCACCCCATTAAACTTGCATTGATCTCACCTAATTCTGTTTTGCATGGTAGATTCCAGTTGGTCCGACGACATCAGCTGCTGCAGTTTGGTGCGTTCCAAATGTTCCATGTAATTATGTATCATCTGATGAGAAATGAGACGAATGTTCATTAATCCATAATCATTCCACTGCAAGACCCGGGAACTCAGCACAGGGATGGTGGGGGCCCCTCATAATGGGCACAGCGGGTGTACAGACCCGGGAACTCAGCTCAGGGATGGTGGGGGCCCCTCATAATGGGCACAGCGGGGGTACAGACCCGGGAACTCAGCACAGGGATGGTGGGGGCTCCTCATAATGGGCACAGCGGGTGTACAGACCCGGGAACTCAGCTCAGGGATGGTGGGGGCCCCTCATAATGGGCACAGCGGGGGTACAGACCCGGGAACTCAGCACAGGGATGGTGGGGGCTCCTCATAATGGGCACAGCGGGTGTACAGACCCGGGAACTCAGCTCAGGGATGGTGGGGGCCCCTCATAATGGGCACAGCGGGGGTACAGACCCGGGAACTCAGCACAGGGATGGTGGGGGCTCCTCATAATGGGCACAGCGGGTGTACAGACCCGGGAACTCAGCTCAGGGATGGTGGGGGCCCCTCATAATGGGCACAGCGGGGGTACAGACCCGGGAACTCAGCACAGGGATGGTGGGGGCTCCTCATAATGGGCACAGCGGGTGTACAGACCCGGGAACTCAGCTCAGGGATGGTGGGGGCCCCTCATAATGGGCACAGCGGGGGTACAGACCCGGGAACTCAGCACAGGGATGGTGGGGGCTCCTCATAATGGGCACAGCGGGTGTACAGACCCGGGAACTCAGCTCAGGGATGGTGGGGGCCCCTCATAATGGGCACAGCGGGGGTACAGACCCGGGAACTCAGCACAGGGATGGTGGGGGCTCCTCATAATGGGCACAGCGGGTGTACAGACCCGGGAACTCAGCTCAGGGATGGTGGGGGCCCCTCATAATGGGCACAGCGGGGGTACAGACCCGGGAACTCAGCACAGGGATGGTGGGGGCTCCTCATAATGGGCACAGCGGGTGTACAGACCCGGGAACTCAGCTCAGGGATGGTGGGGGCCCCTCATAATGGGCACAGCGGGGGTACAGACCCGGGAACTCAGCACAGGGATGGTGGGGGCTCCTCATAATGGGCACAGCGGGTGTACAGACCCGGGAACTCAGCTCAGGGATGGTGGGGGCCCCTCATAATGGGCACAGCGGGGGTACAGACCCGGGAACTCAGCACAGGGATGGTGGGGGCTCCTCATAATGGGCACAGCGGGTGTACAGACCCGGGAACTCAGCTCAGGGATGGTGGGGGCCCCTCATAATGGGCACAGCGGGGGTACAGACCCGGGAACTCAGCACAGGGATGGTGGGGGCTCCTCATAATGGGCACAGCGGGTGTACAGACCCGGGAACTCAGCTCAGGGATGGTGGGGGCCCCTCATAATGGGCACAGCGGGGGTACAGACCCGGGAACTCAGCACAGGGATGGTGGGGGCTCCTCATAATGGGCACAGCGGGTGTACAGACCTGGGAACTCAGCACAGGGATGGTGGGGCCCCTCATAATGGGCACAGCGGATGTACAGACCCGGGAGCTCAGCACAGGGATGGAGGGAGCCCCTCATAATGGGCACCGCGGGTGTACAGACCCGGGAACTCAGCACAGGGATGGTGGGAGCTCCTCATAATGGGCACAGCGGGTGTACAGACCCGGGAACTCAGCACAGGGATGGTGGGAGCTCCTCATAATGGGCACAGCGGGTGTACAGACCCGGGAACTCAGCACAGGGATGGTGGGAGCCCCTCATAATGGGCACAGCGGGTGTACAGCCCCGGGAACTCAGCACAGGGATGGTGGGAGCTCCTCATAATGGGCACAGCGGGTGATAAACGGTAACAGCTCATATCTCCAGAATCATGGAATACGGCATCCCCGGCCCCCCACCAAATGAGGGGAGAACTCCGCCCACAGCGGCTCCACAAATCATACGAGAGAAATAACAATTGTAACCTTTATAATGAGGACGAGACGCCTCGGCGAACCCGTGCAGTATAGTCCAGAGACAACTCCACCTCCTCCGACCTCCTGCCAGCATGTTGTACCTGGAAACTGCCTCCTCAACCGCACTTCTCACCTAGAAACCATTCGCTTCCATCGCCGTATTCGGAAGTACCTGCGACGTCACTCAGTGCGCTCCCGGAGGAAGTTCTGATTTGCTGGGCTCATGGTTTCCTAAAACTACATCTGCCATGATGCTTTGGGACTCCAGCAGCTATAGGGCGGCGCTATGGGCGGGGAAAGGGCCTACGCAAGCCGGAAGTCTCGGAGAGGTTGGTACGTTCAGGTGAAAGGTTCAATTAGGAAAATGTCATCAATGCGCCTCAAATAAGAACTGGCGGGGTCACCCCTAAAATACGTCCCAATTCTTCCTTCTGGCCCCGATACTAAAAGGTGATGATGTCACTGAGGCTCAATGTGAGGACATGTGCAGCTTCTGGGGTTCCTCTGACCATCTCCTCCCGCT
>NW_017308632.1:14185-15017 GCF_000935625.1 Nanorana parkeri | reverse complement strand
CCTCATAATGGGCACAGCGGGTGTACAGACCCGGGAACTCAGCACAGGGATGGTGGGGGCCCCTCATAATGGGCACAGCGGGTGTACAGACCCGGGAACTCAGCACAGGGATGGTGGGAGCCCCTCATAATGGGCACAGCGGGTGTACAGCCCCGGGAACTCAGCACAGGGATGGTGGGAGCTCCTCATAATGGGCACAGCGGGTGATAAACGGTAACAGCTCATATCTCCAGAATCATGGAATACGGCATCCCCGGCCCCCCACCAAATGAGGGGAGAACTCCGCCCACAGCGGCTCCACAAATCATACGAGAGAAATAACAATTGTAACCTTTATAATGAGGACGAGACGCCTCGGCGAACCCGTGCAGTATAGTCCAGAGACAACTCCACCTCCTCCGACCTCCTGCCAGCATGTTGCACCTGGAAACTGCCTCCTCAACCGCACTTCTCACCTAGAAACCATTCGCTTCCATCGCCGTATTCGGAAGTACCTGCGACGTCACTCAGTGCGCTCCCGGAGGAAGTTCTGATTTGCTGGGCTCATGGTTTCCTAAAACTACATCTGCCATGATGCTTTGGGACTCCAGCAGCTATAGGGCGGCGCTATGGGCGGGGAAAGGGCCTACGCAAGCCGGAAGTCTCGGAGAGGTTGGTACGTTCAGGTGAAAGGTTCAATTAGGAAAATGTCATCAATGCGCCTCAAATAAGAACTGGCGGGGTCACCCCTAAAATACGTCCCAATTCTTCCTTCTGGCCCCGATACTAAAAGGTGATGATGTCACTGAGGCTCAATGTGAGGACATGTGCAGCTTCTGGGGTTCCTCTCACT
>NW_017308632.1:13515-14162 GCF_000935625.1 Nanorana parkeri | reverse complement strand
GGACCGCTATTCATGTGATAAAGATGGCCGACCCCCTTACCTCGGAATGTCGCTGGTGGAGGGCGTTGTATTCCTTCTTCAGCTCCGCCTCTCTCTCCTCCAAGCGACTGACTGTAAGAATTCATAAATTACGTTCGTTTTTCAGTTTGCAGATTTAAAAAAAAAGAAAAACATTAAAAATATAAAATCATAAAATGAGAAGCGGCTGTGAAGTGGTCAGGAGACGCGCAGACAAAACAGAAGCAGATCTAGACCTGGCATTCATAGCGGAGCTGAGCCCAGAACAATCCGGCTTCAATCTCTGCAGAAACATTGGCCATGACTATATCATCCGCACCCCCATCATCATCATCCTCATCCCCATCATCCGGCGTGAGGATCCGTCACCTACGCGGAGGAATATTCCCTCTGGAACGCTACCAGCACCTCCTCCATGTCCATTGACACAAGGACAGTCAGACCGATCGGGGAAGATTTCCTATGCTGCCTGTAGTAGGCGCCATTTTTCCCCGGACTCCCCTCCTCTCCCCTTTATATTACCCCTTACCCCCGATAATGTCCCCGGACTCCCCTCCTCTCCCCTTTATATTACCCCTTACCCCTGATAATGTCCCCGGACTCCCCTCCCACCCCCTTTATATTACCCC
>NW_017308632.1:11584-12892 GCF_000935625.1 Nanorana parkeri | reverse complement strand
AAATAAATATTTTTTTAAATTAAAAAAAAGAATAAAAATAGTTAAGAGACCCTGTCAGACCATTTATTTCAACAATCTTCCCATAAGAATATATGTACATTTAAAGTATCAGTAAAGGCTGGGTTTTTTGTTTTTTTTACTTTAATGCATTCTGCGCATTAAGGTAAAAACTGCCCAGTACTTTTGCCTTTCCCCTGTCCCCCCACACATACCTGTCACCACCACTTGTCACCACCGCCGGTCCAAAAGCAATTCTCCGTTCCTGTTTTTCCTTGTTCTGGGGGAGGATACTGATGTGTCTATAGAAGCACACAGCCACTGCGTGCATGAGAACACACGGGCGCCTCCATAGCAGCTGCGTAGCTGATGGAGGCACCTGTGCAGAGGGCCGGGGGGAGGCGCTGCGGGGACCCACTAAAAAATGAGGAAAGAGCAAAGGACGGTCTCCTTAAAGGCGAAATGAGAAAAAACAAAATGTGGCTTTAATATCACTTTAAAGGTAATCTCTGGTCATAAAATAAATCTGCATCTCTAACATGAAGTTCCTTCGGTTCTCTCCCGCTCCCAATAACCGGATCCAGCTAGGAGATTGTAAACCTGCCACGCGCAGTACACAGAAGGTCACTCGGTCCTGTGAAGATGTACTTCCTGGTGTCACCGCTGCAACGTCTGAACAATGTAACATTGTCACTGCTTGCAGGAAGCATTGCATGATGGGATATGGAGTCTTTAGAAATGGAGATTGCAAGAGACGCAAAGCACGCTGGGAATCCAGGAAGTAGTTGGAAGTGATGGACGGACGGACGGAAAACTTCGATTGTATTATCAGAGACAACCCCAGTGTGTATTCCCATTACAATGCCGACGTCATTACCGGACAGGGGGGCGCCGGGACCAAAACCAGCAGAATCATTTGTATCACATGTTCCATACTGAGAGCAAACCACTCACAGGAACTGGCCACGGAACACAAAGAGCAGACATATGTCCAACCCCCCCGCACACCAGGGGGGCGGCCCCTCCAACCCCCCCCGCACACCATCCCCAACATCAATCCAACTACCAGCAGAGATCACATGACCAACTACCGGCAGAGATCACATGACCAACTACCGGCAGAGATCACATGACCAACTACCGGCAACGGACATGTGACTCCGGTGCCAAACTCCTAGAAAGGACGAGTTATTCCAAAAAGGTAAAAATATAAAATATGACCGAAAATAGAACTATACAGAGGGCGCACTGCTGACTTATCATAACGTGGGGGGCAGGGGACGGACACACTGCATACCGCATGCTACTGCT
>NW_017308632.1:9026-10987 GCF_000935625.1 Nanorana parkeri | reverse complement strand
ACTGCACCCCGCAGCCTCCGCCCACAACCCCCCCCCCCCAACACTTCCACAGAACTACATCAAAGACCAAAACACACAATCTGATCTCTGTGCCGCCCCTCGGGGTGAAGCCTTTAGGCAACTGCCAATCTGAACATTCTGCTGCAATAAAGGCCAAAAGAAAAGGAACAGAGAAACACGACATCACCACAAGACGAAGCCTCATGACCGTCATACAAGACGCCCGGGGCCCCCCCTCCCCTCCCCCACCTGACTGACACGGGGGAAATATCACACATGGAGATAGCGAGCAATGTGTCATGTGACCTCCGGAATTATAAACCGACTAAAACTGCGTTCAACTGATAACACAACCGAATGTCTATAAAGCCTGACATCACCGAGCGCAGCCTATCCCTTCACTACAGAGCGGTGACATCACCGAGAGCGCAGCCTAGAGAGCGGTGACATCACCGAGAGCGCAGCCTATCCAATCACTAGAGACCGGTGACATCACTGAGAGCGCAGCCTCTTATACACGGTTAAACTGTAGAACAGTCAGTACTGGTTCAGACACTTCCTGTTATAGGGTGACAACACTCTGTTCCTGTCTCACAACTGCTCTCTTGCGTTGTCACAGGGGCTTCCAATGGTGACTACACATTATAAGACATCTCACCACAAGGAAACCCGTCCCAGGAAATGCCACGCAGCCATCACTGGAGTCATGTAGACAGGAAGTGGCCGCTAAGAGGCCGCAGGAGATCAGCAGCACCGAGATGGAACAAAGGATGAAAGGGGAAAAAAGGTGGAAAACAAGTTTTTGGACATCACTGGACAATCATGACACGGGGGCGGTCAGACGTGGACAGCGAGGTGAACGTTGGATGACCCCCGCACGCGGCTCTAGAAAGGCCGAGGGACGAGGCTGGTGAAAGGGCTGCCGCCCTCCCCTCCGAAAATCCTTTGTGAGCCGAAAATCCCATCCAGCATTGTCTGCCCATCACAAGCCTCGCATCCCCGAGGACCACGGCACAGCCTGGCAGAGCCGAGCATCAGAGGTCACCGCGCATCCCCGAGGACCACGGCACAGCCTGGCAGAGCCGAGCATCAGAGGTCACCGCGCATCCCCGAGGACCACGGCACAGCCTGGCAGAGCCGAGCATCAGAGGTCACCGCGCATCCCCGAGGACCACGGCACAGCCTGGCAGAGCCGAGCATCAGAGGTCACCGCGCATCCCCGAGGACCACGGCACAGCCTGGCAGAGCCGAGCATCAGAGGTCACCGCGCATCCCCGAGGACCACGGCACAGCCTGGCAGAGCCGAGCATCAGAGGTCACCGCGCATCCCCGAGGACCACGGCACAGCCTGGCAGAGCCGAGCATCAGAGGTCACCGCGCATCCCCGAGGACCACGGCACAGCCTGGCAGAGCCGAGCATCAGAGGTCACCGCGCATCCCCGAGGACCACGGCACAGCCTGGCAGAGCCGAGCATCAGAGGTCACCGCGCATCCCCGAGGACCACGGCACAGCCTGGCAGAGCCGAGCATCAGAGGTCACCGCGCATCCCCGAGGACCACGGCACAGCCTGGCAGAGCCGAGCATCAGAGGTCACCGCGCATCCCCGAGGACCACGGCACAGCCTGGCAGAGCCGAGCATCAGAGGTCACCGCGCATCCCCGAGGACCACGGCACAGCCTGGCAGAGCCGAGCATCAGAGGTCACCGCGCATCCCCGAGGACCACGGCACAGCCTGGCAGAGCCGAGCATCAGAGGTCACCGCGCATCCCCGAGGACCACAGCACAGCCTGGCAGAGCCGAGCATCAGAGGTCACCACGCATCCCGGGTCAGGTATCTCCGCATGTGTGACTGGGAAACTTACACTTGGTTCATTGTATTTGGGGGGGGGGACGACTACAACTCTCATCAAGTCCTGGTAGCTGGCAGACCACTGAGACTTGTAGAGCTGCAGACAGTCAG
>NW_017308632.1:6988-7615 GCF_000935625.1 Nanorana parkeri | reverse complement strand
TGGAGGAGCCGCCAACGCAAGACCCGGGACCGACACCCCAACCCCCCCCCGACCCCCCCAAATATAGAACGCTCCGAATGACACCAGCAGGCGGACCGGTGAGGGTTCATCAGAGCAGAAATAAAGTTGTGATGGTGAGGGAAGACATTCCGCTGCGCACAACCCACTTCCCGTCCAGCGAAAGGCAGACAGTCTATAAATATCGGCACCTCCAGGGACCGTCCACGTCTGAGGGGCTGATATATATACGCTGCGCAGACATCCCGACACGCAGGGGGCGCAAGGGGTTAATAGATGCCGGACTCCCGGGGGAGAGATTGTCAGAGTGAGACAGACGGCCGACACTGAACCACGCGGCGCATGCGCCGCCATCACCGCGAATACACCAATTAACCAATCGCATCTCAGTCACAACAAAACGCACGGCGGCGGTGGCCACAGCGACCAACAACGGCGACACGCGGCCTCCTATTACATCACAGCCGGGGGGAGAAACAAAGTAACAAAAAGGAAACAAATTACAAAATAACAAGTTTCCCCGCAGATCGAGTGTCAGACTAAAGAGAACCCCCCCCAATAATAGAAGAGCCCAGACTAAAGAGAACCTGTCCCCCCCCCCAATAATAG
>NW_017308632.1:6073-6909 GCF_000935625.1 Nanorana parkeri | reverse complement strand
AGTCCAGACTAAAGAGAACCTGTACCCCCCCAATAATAGCAGAGTCCAGACTAAAGAGAACCTGCACCCCCCATAAATAATAGTTCGGATTAAAGAGAACCTGTGCCACCCCCCCAACAACTAGGAGAGTCCAGACTAAAGAGAACCTGTAACCTTTCGGGTGAGGTGGGCAGACTGTGTAGGACGTCCCATGACGCCTCACTCCGGGAGGTAATCGGGCTGCATGTCCAGTCATGCCGCGAGTTCACAGGTCAGCCTATAATTCAGATTACTTTACAGGGTGACAACGCCGATCCTGCATAAAGACCCCGTGAGGAAGCGTTGTCACCCTACGACAGGAGGGAGGGGGAGGATCTCTGGTAGGATGAACTGGCACAACACCGCTGTGCAGACATATATGTGTACATTCAGATCCACCCGGGTGTGGGGAGCGGGCCCACCGACTGCTGCCAGGCACTGTTTATAATTGGGATTCGGTAGGACCGCATTCCGATCATGCGACAGCCGATGATCACATGACCAGGAACTGCCTAACAGCCTGCAACATAAACTCCTTAAAGGGCCAGCAAGAGGGGTTAATAAGGGGACCGGTGGAGGGGAGGAGTGATGTGGGGAAGGCGGAGCTATGTCAGTATCTGGGGTGAGATCCCCTTTAATGTTACAATGTAATATGGGTGTCACCCAGGAAGCGGCCATGTTGGATTGTCTTCATTGACGCGCACAGCTTTCGGCTATGGGGGTGGGAGTGATGGATATGACACGGGGGACTTTGGTTGGTTCATGGAGCGGCACAACCAGCTTCTAGGAGATGAAGCCACCACAGAACTACCCGACCC
>NW_017308632.1:3591-4848 GCF_000935625.1 Nanorana parkeri | reverse complement strand
CCCCTCCCTGACCGCCGGGGTCGCCTCATCCGTCTGGCCCCTCCCTGACCGCCGGGGTCGCCTCATCCGCCTGACCCCTCCCTGACCGCCGGGGTCGCCTCATCCGTCTGACCCCTCCCTGACCGCCGGGGTCGCCTCATCCGTCTGACCCCTCCCTGACCGCCGGGGTCGCCTCATCCGCCTGACCCCTCCCTGACCGCCAGGGTCGCCTCATCCGTCTGACCCCTCCCTGACCGCCGTGGTCGCCTCATCCGTCTGACCCCTCCCTGACCGCTGGTACTGTCTCAGGCGCCTGACTGCCGCTAGTCTCATGGGTCCAACCCTCCCTGACCTAAAAATTAATCTCATTGGTCGGCTCAGATTCTTCCACTTTCCTCCCCAATTTCCTTGGCTCCGCCCATCCTGGGAAATGTCAGAATTCTGCAGATAACTCTAAATGTGTATGGCAAGCCTGAGAGTCTCCCTTCTGCTGCTGCATAATCCAACAGGGATGGTGGGGGCCCCTCATAATGGGCACAGCGGGTGTACAGACCCGGGAACTCAGCACAGGGATGGTGGGGACCCCTCATAATGGGCACAGCGGGTGTACAGACCCGGGAACTTCTAGATAATTGGCGGCTTTGTATTCTACGCATTGCTTTTTTCTCTTTTCTTCTCCAGGCTTCTGGCAGTGGCCATGTTTACTAAGGGCAGATGACTAGATCTCCCTTTACTTCCTGGAACTCTGGCACATGTGACTAGGTCATCTCAGGGGAGGAGAACGCCTTTCTCTGAGATCTCCTGAGATTACAGACGAGGTCTCCCAGCAATGCTCTGCTCATGTCACCTTCCCATGATGCAACGCTTTGTGCCAAAGAGGACCAGGAAGTAAATGAATGTGAGACTATTTCCTGTCGGTGGGCAGAGCTGTGTGATGATCGGATTCTTCGTGGAAAGGGGCAAAGGTCAGCTTTAAGATGGAGCTCTCAGAGCCGTCACTGTGCACCCAAACCTCTGAGCAAAGGTCACATGTTCTCTGCCTGAGGTGGGAGGGGTTTGCACTGTCCAGGTGAAGAGAATGATTGGCTGGTGCCTAGGAGTCTCCCCAGCCCAGACCATGTGACCAATATGTGTCACATGACCTGCCCCATAGAGGGAGCCCATTCCATTCCCACAGCAGAAGTTACAATTCACCAACATGTAGACTTCATTCACCTCCAGGCACAGCGAGATAGGTATGGGGGGAGGGGAGGAGCGTTGTGGTGGGTAAGAGGGGGG
>NW_017308632.1:443-1209 GCF_000935625.1 Nanorana parkeri | reverse complement strand
CCAGAGCGGACACCCGCTCCGACATGGAGGCCCCCGCCTCCTCCTGGTACACCAATCCGTCCTCCAGCTCCATTACCGACACCGACCGGGACCGCCACAAGCGTGACGTCACCCGACCCCGCCGGACACAGACCCTCCCACAGTACCGCAAAAACACCGCCCCGATGTCCTTCCTCCGCCCACTCACACCGGCGGCCACGCCCCACCTAATGCAACAACGCGGGTTAGCCGCTCCCCTTTGCACTCTGCCCCGCCCATTTCCAAGAAACAATCCCGCCTAGCTCCCCGCCCACTCCCATGGAAAAGACTTACTTTCCGCACCTCCCCTAGCGATAGCTCCACCCTCCTGTACTTTTTCCTTTCTCACTCTCCACCCCCTCCCGGGTCAACCCTTCCTCGGCTCCTCCTTTTCCCGGGAGATCTCCTCCTCCTTAAAGGACCACCCCACCTCCATCCTTCTGCTCTTCCAGGGAACGTCCCTCCTTCTTACTCCCAGACTTAGCTCCTCCTCTTCAAGGGGCAATTCCCCCAACACCCCTTCCTCCGTTCCCTCCCCCCAGGCGGACTTCTCTCCCTCCCTTCAACATGTTGGAGAAAAACATCACATGACACCCCTCCTAACTCTCCGCCGCGTCCTTCTGGGCAAATAGAGGAAATTCTGGTTGTGACATTTCCAATACTGGAACCCCAATAAACGGAGACCCCCTTCCTGGCTTCAATACCTGAGACTGACCCACTTATACCATTACCAGATTATCCAGATCCC
>NW_017308632.1:0-427 GCF_000935625.1 Nanorana parkeri | reverse complement strand
ATCACCCATTCCAGCTCTGTGTCACTGCCCCGCCCACTAACCTGCCTTAAAGGACCAGCACACCCCAAAGGACTAAATATATATTTGTCATATGCCGGACGCTATCTTCACTTCAAATTATATCCCTGACCTGCCACCTGTAATATGAGACTGTCAGATCTGCGGACAGCAACATAGCCCCTCCAACTGCCAGTCTGATTTGATATTTCAGCTCGTGTGCTGATCCCCTTATTCAGAGGTGGCTGTGCGTATGGGGGAGGTCAGGCGGGGAAATCAGAGTCTGTCACACGGAGCCGCAGAGCGTTGCGCAGGACTTCCTGTGGTTTCACACAATTGTCTCTTATGTAAATCCCCGGAGAGGACTTCCTGCAGCTCATCTCCCCGTCCCCGGCCTCTGATGAAGAACACTGGCATTGCAGTAATGGGT
>NW_017308631.1:162371-167560 GCF_000935625.1 Nanorana parkeri | reverse complement strand
CACCATCCCTGTGCCAAGTTCCCGGGTCTGTACACCCGCTGGGTCATCCCACTAGGGTTGCCACCTGTCCAGGATTCACCCGGACAGTCCGGGTTTTGAATGCCGTGTCTGGGTTTGATGGCAGCTGAAACCCGGACACATGATGTCAGGCGGACGGGGTCAACCAAAATTAAGATCGGGGCTACTGGCCCCCCCACTGAAAATAGTCTCAACTGTGATATTTACATATGAAGAAGCCGCAACTCATTCTCCCCCAAAAACTTCTGTGCGTCGCTACAGTGTTCGGGGTTTCAATGGAAGAAAAGGTGACAACCCTACATCCCACACTGGAGGCACCAACCTCTCTGGTCGCACCCCTCATACGCAGGAATATGCTCATCTTTAATAAAAGTCAAAATATTAGTTGCAGAGAGAGGAGAATGATTCCCTCTGATTCTATGCATGGGCTACATGCAGATGGTATGTCCTGGCCTTATAGAACACCTTAGAGGCTGACTACACTTTGCTGTGCTTGGACTTGCTGTGATCGGGATGATGTGCCGGTGTCAGAAATCCTAAGGCCCGGTTCACACCTGGGCGTGTTGTAGCGCGTTCCTACGCTCTGCAAAACGCTCAAACACCGAAATCCCATTATTTCCTATGGGCGTGGTTCACACCCGGGCGTATTACAGGCCGTAGGAACGCGCTACAAAACGCCCTATGCCCCAAGAAGTACAGGAGCTTCTTTGAAGCGGTTTTGTTGCGCGTATCCATTGGGATACAGCCAGGTAGCCCTCGGAAACGGTGCACGGTTTTTTTTACCGCGAAACGCGCATATTCGATACGCCTAGGTGTGAACCCAGACTAACTCCTACCCAGCCATCAGAACTGGCTGGTCCACTTAACCTACTGCCAGTTCAAGATGCAAGAACTCTGCGGCTGCTGACTGCATGCAGATTACTGTCAGTGTGCGGAAACTATTGTATCTGCCAGCCAGGGAACCGTATGTTCGTCAGCTGACAAACTGCAAATGGTGGCAAGTTACCCCAAATTGTTTGTCGGGTGTGTCTGAGCAGTGGGTGCAGTGACCTCACAAGGGTTCTAGCTTGCAGGGAATCTCAGAAGTGTGTGAATGAATATCATCTGACCATTCCACAACCCTTGGAGTGTGTCGGAATTATATCTGCCAGTGTGCGGCCAGCCAGTTAAAGTCGGGTTAGTCTCCCTCTAGTGGTGGCTGGCGGTATTGCAGGCTGCGATAACAGTGCCGTGTTACTTTGCAAATGCAAGATGTAACTCTTTCCTCATGTGATTTCAGATAAGATTGGTTATCACTGGAGGGATCCGCAGACAACGATCAGTCTGCTGCAGGCAGGAGGAAGCGTTTCCTCAGTCTCCCCTCCCCCAGTGATCAGTCTGCTGCAGGCAGGAGAAAGCATTTCCTCAGTCTCCCCTCCCCCCTGTGATCAGTCTGTAACTTTGTATCCAGTCACAAGGTGAGAGGCTGCAGCAGGGTAGGGTTGCCACCTTTTCTTCAAGCAAAACCCGAACACTCGCTGACATTTTTTGGGGGAGAATGAGAACGTGGCTTATTCATATGCAAATAGCATCACCCATTCTTATGTAAATATCACAGTTGAGACTATTTTCAGTGGGAGGGGGGGGGGGGGGGGTGTTTCTGCTGCCATGAAACCCGAACACAGCATTCAAAACCCGGACTGTGCGGGTGAATACCGTACAGGTGGCAACCCTACAGCAGGGGCTGACCCGAACAAAGACGGTAACAACTTTTTGGAGAGGAAAGCAGAGCGAGGCATTGTCAGGGAGAGTCCTGTGATCTCTGTGACACATTACTGAGAACGCTGCACTTGGCATGATCAGTATGTCTGATGAAAGGTCATCTTTACCCTTTTACCCCCATAGATCTCGCACGGCGCGCCTCTGCTACTCGTGACAAGTATAAAAGAGTAATGAGAAGTTTTGGGGGTCCCTGGTTTGAATCCCAGTCAGGACACTATCTGCATGGAGTTTGCATGTTCTCCCTGTGCTTGCCTGGTGTTTAGGGTTGCCACCTTTTCTTCCAGCGAAACCCGAACACTCTAGCGATGCATGGAAATTTTTTTGGGAGAATCCTGTCGTGCCTTATTCATATGTACATAGCGCCACCCATTCATATGTAAAAATCTCAGTAGAGACTATTTTTAGTGGGGGGCCAGTAGCCCCAATCTTATTTTAGTTGCCCCTGTCTGCCTGACATCATGTGTCCGGGTTCCAGCTGCCATGAAACCCGAACACAGCATTCAAAACCCGAACTGTCCGGGTGAATCCTGGACAGGTGGCAACCCTACTGGTGTTTCCTCCCACAAGATTTGCTGATAGGTTATTTGTCCTGTGTATGTGAGAGGTAGACTTTAGATTGTAAGCTCCTGGGGACTGACCGTGCAGTATGTAAATGGCTGGCACTATATTCATGTCAGTAATGTGAATATATAGAAAGCGCTGTGTTTGCTGTCAGACGGTGGAGCTGGCGCCTGGCGGCGGATTGGCGGAGGAGCTGGCGGTGGTTTGGCGGAGGAGCTGGCGGTGGATTGGCGGGGGAGCTGGCGGCGGATTGGCTGATTCCTGGCAATCATTAATCTGCACTTTGGTATCCTTTGTGACAACAAGCAGCTCTGTGTCCAGACACAACCACAGGAGGGAGCACACAGTGCTGAGTGCCCAGATCGCTGTGTCCTGTACACAGCCATGGGAGCTCCTCTACTCCGGATCCTTCTTCTCTGCTTCACCATTCCTGGGAATCTTGGGTCAGGTGAGACTCTGCCATGATGATCCACTTCCTGCCAATTTATAGGGTCAGACCACCACCAAGTAGGGTTGCCACCTGTCCAGGATTCACCCGGACAGTCCGGGTTTTGAATGCCGTGTTCGGGTTTCATGGCAGCAAAAACCCGGACACACAATGTCAGGCAGACAGGGGCAACCAAAATTAAGATAGGGGCTACTGACTTCCCACTGAAAATATCCAAAGTCTCCTCTATCCCTGAGTGGGTGAGATCCCTGCACTGAGCCCCCAGCTCCGAATTCCCATTGTGTCCATTGTGACCGCCAATCTTTTCATGTCACTTCCCTTCTGGATTTCCCTTTATACAATGTAACAAGATCAGAGCCGGGAGCGCACTGCAAGCCAACCTACACCTGGAATGTCACTTTGGGGTCCCCATTGCTTTGTAAATCCGATTCCTCTATTTACAAACAGAAATTGCTGGAAAGATCCGGAGATGTTTATTTGTAAATAGTTCTGGAAATGTCCAGTTTTCTTGGTTCTGCCTCAAAAACATGATAGACACAAAGGCCCCATTCACACACGAATCGGCCTGCGCGTACAGATCCGTGCCGCGTGTGGGGCCGTACCAAGTAGCTGTGTGATTAGAATGCAGCCCCCGTCCTTCTCTATGGGGCTACGCGGCCGTACGCCCCCTACGCTCACCTCATTTGCAGGTCCGTAGGGGTGCAGGTTTTCTGGTCGGGACGCATACATGTTCCATTCCGGCGGCGTATGAATACGATCACCCGCACGCAAAGGCTAGTTATAGATTCATGCAGGTACCATGTTTTTTCTAGTTTGACTATTTTTGGTTGAGAGGACGCACTGGAGTCCCAGCGTGCATCTTTGGTTGCTGGGCCTCCAGTGCGTCCCTGCACCTTATTAGGAGGAGTTGGCCACCTCCTGGTACACCTGCATGCAATTTATCGACTGTTTTTTAAGTACCTTACCACCATCGCAAGACAAAAGTCTTGCGATGGTTGCAAGGTGTGTGCCCGGCCTAAAGACTGCTCACACTTGGAGACTCACATACATAGAGTTAGGACCACACCTTGCAGAGGTGCCTTGGCGCGGCCGTGCGGCTTCTACATATTTTTGGCCAAAAGTTTGTGCAACTGAAACCTCTGATTTTAACGCATACTGTTGACAGGGCTACTTGTTTGGTTGCAGGCTGGCTGGCAGGTGAGCCGGGGATTTTTTGGCAGGTGAGCCTCCCCAATGTGCGCCGTGCTATAAAGGCCGGTTATAGATTCATGCAGGTACCATGTTTTTTCTACGATCACCCGCACCCCTACGGATCTGCAAATGAGGTGAGCGTAGCCCCATAGAGAAGAACGGGGGCTGCGTTCTAATCACGCGCAGCACCTGTCCTTCCCGGCAGCTACTTGGTACGGCCCCGCACGCAGCACGGAGCTGTACGTGCAGGCCGATTCGTGTGTGAATGAGGCCTAAAGGACATTGCAACCCTCCTGGAGTCTCCTTTGAGGGCCCGTTCACAACAGATGCAGTGCGGTCCTACCCGATTCTGGCCCGGACTCACTGCCTCGCATTGCGGCCGGCTCCCTTTTTAGTGGGGCAGGAGGGGGCGTGGCGGGCCATTGAAGTGAATGACACTGTAGCCACGCCCTCCAGGCCGCAATGCAATCGTCATTGTGCCTGAGGTCTGGTCCGATCAAAATGCTGCAAGCACTATTTTCAGCGCACAGGACCGGACTGCAGGCACAATGTGCCTTGCAATCCCGTGCGGGCAATCGCATTGCGGCCGGAGGGCGTGGCTACGGCGCCATGCGGGGCAGTGAGTTCTGGTCAGAATCGGACCGGAACGCACTGCATCTAGTGTAAATCGGCCCTTAGAGTCGGGTGGGGGCCAAAGTGACTGCAGATGCCTCTGCAATCCAAGATAAGTGTCTGTATAAAGTCACTCGCACTCCAATAGAAGTTCAAGTCAAAAACGGTTTATTGACTCGGTTGCCATCACATCATATAGCGACGTTCCGGAACAACAGCGACAGCGGTTCCTTCTTCAGGCAAACAGAATGAAAAAGGAACCTCTGTTGTTCCGAAACGTTGCAATATGATGTGATGGCAATCGAGTCAATTAACCGTTTTTGACTTGAAATTCTATTGATATCAGGAATGTGGTTTACTTGAGATGTCACATAGTTACATACATAGTAACACGCACACGCACAAGCACAAAGTCTGAACTCGATGGACCTGTTTCTTTATTCAACCTCGACAACTATGTGATACGTGTTTGGTATATTCGGGGGTTAATACTATCGCAGCTTCTGTTATGTCCGACAACATCAGCATTCCTATAAGAAGTCCGTTGATGTCTCCGTATCTCTCATCCTTCCTGTGGGATCCGTCTCTGCTCGGCTGG
>NW_017308631.1:159136-162344 GCF_000935625.1 Nanorana parkeri | reverse complement strand
GGTGGTATGTGTGCCTGGCACTGGTGTTGGTGACAAACAAGCCATTTAAGCTCAGTCCTACCTGACCTCAGTGTGAATGGTCTTCTGTGACCTGATGCTGTTGCCTCTATGCCACCTCAGCTTGCTTTATTGAATAGTTCTGGATTTCCCACTCCTGGCTTGTTTTGGACATTTGCTTTGTTGTTAGTTACTGACCTCCGTCCTGGTCGTCTCACTATGCTGCTGATTTGTACTATACTGTCCACCGTCATCAACCCCGGCCTGTCCTTTCACCCTTCATCAGCGGACTGATTTGGTACCCTCATGTCCGTCTGCTGCTGACCCTGGCCTGTATCACACATCACTTGTACCACTCCGCTGCCCTTGTGTCATATTAATCAGGGGTGCCTGGATTGGAGGGGTATGAGAGGCCGCCTTCCTCACCTTGGACTCCCCCAGGTACATGAATATCTCAGGAAACATGGCTTCCCCGCTACACATAGAAATGAAGCTTTGGTATGATGATAACACGTTGATTGGATTATCTACATGTAATTCCCTGAAAGTTCATGTCCTTCTTTCTATTGTCCAACAGGTGGCGGGAGACCTCTGGTGGACACAAGTTATGGGAAACTCAGAGGGACGACGCTAACGGTAAAAGAGGCGGAGAGAGCTGTGCACGCTTTCTATGGAATCCCCTTTGCCAAACCACCAGTAGGACCGCTACGATTTGCAGCACCAGAACCACCCGAACCCTGGGGGATGGTGAGAGAGGCCGCAGAGTACCCACCCATGTGAGTACCGGCATGTGAGCTGATATGTTATTGGCTCAATAGACTCTACCTGGTGGAGTGTTACCTTAAAGCACCCAAATGCCCCTATAGAAGAGGCACATCACACTGGCCACATATGTCCCTTTCACTTCTCCAATGTGGTCCTCTCATTCCTCTAGCGTTGCTCTCCCAAAGCCCCAAAGTGGCCTCACACTTCTCAAATGTGGTCCTCCCACTCTTCCAATCAGGCCCTCCCACTTCTCCAATGTGTCCCTCTCATTCCTTTAGTGTAGTTCTCCCAAGCCCCAAAGTGGCCCTCACACTTCTCAAATGTGGTCCTCCCACTCCTCCAATTAAGCCCTCTCACTCCTTTAGTGTAGTTCTCCCAAAGCCCCAAAGTGGCCCTCACACTTCTCAAATGTGGTCCTCCCACTCCTCCAATGTGTCCCTCTCACTCCTCCAATGTGTCCCTCTCACTCCTCCAATGAGGCCTTCTCACACCCCAAATGTGTTCCCGCCACTCTTCTAATCTGGCTCTCCCACTTCTCCAATATGGCCCTCTCACTCCTTTAGTGTAGTTCTTCCAAAGCCCCTAAATGACCCTCTCACTCCTCCAATGTGTCCCCCTCACTCCTCCAATGAAGCCCTCTCACACCTCAAATGTGGTCCTCCCACTCTTTCAATGAGGCCTTCTCACACCTCTAGTGTAGTTCTCCCAAGACCCCACAATGCCCTCTCACTCCTCCAATGTGGTCCTTCCATTCCTCCATTGCAGCCCTCCTACTCCTCTAAGAGTAGCAGCAGATATATAAGGCCCCCTTGGTTTGATGGGCCCAGTGACAGTCACACACCCTACACCCCTTTTTAGTCACACATTAGTCACTGTCTCTTTCCAGGTGTCTCCAGCCGGTGGAACTGACCAAAAAAATGGGGGAATTCATGGAAATGGAGGTCACTTATCCTCCAGTGTCTGAGGACTGTCTGTACCTGAATGTCTTCACTCCATCTGACCGAGGCAACAACGCCAAGCTACCTGTAAGTGTCCTGGTTTTCCCTGTCTGCTGCCACCCGCCCAGCCCCCCTCATACTGTCACACTGCCACCAGGCTAACTGCAAACAGCAAATGATCTAAATGATCTTATCTCAGACTGTGGCCACCAGTAATTCCATCTCTCCCTCTCCCAGGTCATGGTGTTCATACACGGTGGTGGGCTGGTAATGGAGGCCGCCAGTCTGTATGACGGTTCCGCACTGAGCGCCATTGAAAACGTGGTTTATGTGGCAATCCAGTATAGACTGGGAATTCTGGGATTCCTCAGGTAGGTCTCAGTACGGCTGATGTCTCCTTCCATGAAGAGACAATTCTTTACAACAACTTCTAAAATCCATCTGTTTTGTACATAAATCGTATCTCTATCATTCTGTTTTTATACTGTTTGTATAATCTGAATTTCACTGATCTGAATTCAGGAGAGTCAAACACAGAGTGAACGAAGCGCATGAGAATAAAGTATTCCCCTCCTTCTCGCATACGATTGGCTGGCCTATGCGTCACTCCCAGTACTGAGCTGTAGCCCCTCCCCCTTCTCCCTCGTGTTACATTGTATCATTTCTGGCAGAAAAGGTTTGCTACAAACTTGTGTCAGGGTTACATTGTAATTCTTGTTACCTTGCTGCACATATTCCTGGCAGGTTGTAGACTCGCAGAACACTCGCAGCACAAGTTCTAGGCGACACTTTTAGAATTTGTAGCAGATTTGCTCGGCAAGTCTCCAGCGAGAGTCCCGCAGGTCTGAGGAAGAGCTCTGCAAGCTCGCTGGTCTGGAGACTCGCTGTAATTGCGCAACAAAATGGTGAAGCGCGGCGAGTCTGCAAGAGTTTAGCGAGTCATTTCCAAACTTGCAGCTCGATGGCTCGCTATCTGGGGACTGTCTTCTATCTTGTATGTATTGAATCCATTATATCGATCTTTCTGTAAATTTCCACATCTGTATCCCAGCACCGGAGACGGGCAGGCGGCCTCTGGAAATTACGGATACTTGGACCAGGTCGCGGCTCTGCGCTGGGTCCAGGAGAACATTAAGGATTTCGGAGGTGACCCCGCATCTGTCACTATATTCGGGGAGTCGGCGGGGGGTGTCAGCGTCTCTGCACTGGTCAGTTCTCAATGGCAGCTGCTGGAATATATCAAACATTCATATCGTACTGCAGGTCAGATCAGACCTGCAGGGCAGCCATCAGAAATTTTGGGGCCCCTTACACGGCTTCAGGCCGGGGCCCCCCGCCCGCGGCGCTGGAAGCAGGGCTTAGTGACGCGCTGGACGCAGGACCCACCTGAGAGTGACCCTGCAGAGCCCACCATAGATGCTGCACAGCCCATCTGAGACTGTCTATGGTGGGCTCTGAAGGGGTCTCAGGTGTGCTGGTCAGTGCTGCATCCCTCCCTCCTTTCCTTC
>NW_017308631.1:148998-159124 GCF_000935625.1 Nanorana parkeri | reverse complement strand
GGACCCACCTGAGAGTGACCCTGCAGAGCCCACCATAGATGCTGCCCAGTCTATCTGAGACTGTCTATGGTGGGCTCTGAAGGGGTCTCAGGTGTGCTGGTCAGTGCTGCATCCCTCCCTCCTTTCCTTCCTTCCTTCCTTCCTAGCTCCTCTTACCTGCACACATGGCCTCGTCTGCCGCTGGACCAGCCAGAAGTGACGTCTCATCACGAACGTGACGTCACTTCCCCGGCCAGTCCGACATCAGACGAGCAGTGTCGCTGATGGGGCCCTAGCTTGTCTCAAAGCCGCTGCAGCGGCAATGCTGGGGCCCTGCGCTGCTAGGGCCAGGCCTCCGCCTCCTCGCCCTTCACATGTAAGGGACCCGGGCGGGCCCCCCAGGCTGCCCGGGCCCCTTACATGAGTATCGGCCGTACTCCCCTGATGGCTGCCCTGCATATCTGACCTCCCCTGTGTAGCTCGCTCACTGTGGGAATGGAGATACCAAAACATTATAACTGTCTGTGTGATTTCAGGTCCTGTCTCCGCTGGCCAGGGGCTTGTTCCATCGCGCCATCGCACAGAGCGGAGTGGCCATAATGCCGGGGCTGATGGTCAGCTCGCCGGAGGAGCTCATTTTTTACAGGGATGTAAGTAAATTCTGCTTTCCATTTCCCCGCACTCCTTCCATTGTCACTCCATGCTGATCCCTGTCCCGGGCAGAGAATTCTGGGTAATGTTTAATTTTTTGGAAGGCACCAGCACTGGGTGTCAGCAGACATAAAAGATGGAGGATGGGAAGGTAATGACGTCTCCAATTCTCTGGGTTTCCATTGCAGTTTGTAGCTAATGTGTCGGGATGTGAGCCGTCCTCTGTGGTGGACTGTCTACTTAAGAAGTCTGAGCAAGAGATCTCCTCCATCATCTCCTCCTCGGTATGTTATGTCACCCCCAACGTCTCCTCCTTTTATATTGCTGCTGGTATTATATTATTATGGTCTGAGGAGCAATTAGGCCAATGTTCCTACCCAGCCTGTCCTGTGTGGACTTCATAGAACACAAGGCACTGTGTAATGAGGAGCTTGGGTTTTAGGCGACAGGTTCTCTTTCATGCTCACCTTTGTTACACCCCTGCAGAAATTCCTACCACTGCCGGCCTGTGTGGACGGAGTTTTCCTGCCGAAACCCGCGCAGGAGATATTAGCCGCCAAAGAAAACATCAAAGTGCCATTTATGATCGGCGTGAATGAGCAGGAATGTGGCTGGATGATCCCAAAGGTAGGAAACCCACCCATAGATGTGAAATCCCACCCGGAAGAGAATAACCGGCATCTAATAATCTAATAATGTAATATAGAATCTCTGCAGAGAAGTCCGGGCTCCATCCTCAATGCCCAGTGTGGACTTTTACTCTGTAGACCAGGGCTGTGGCTACCATGGGGCGAGTGAGGCACTCGCCTCAGGCGCAGCTGAGAGGGGGCGCAGCCAGGCAAGCCTCGCACCTGTTGCCATAGACGAGCACAGGGCGCCATTGGCAACAGGGGCGCCAGGCGGCCAACGCAGCCACGGCTCGGCAGGGAAAAGAGGAGCGGCACAGGCTCCAGCTTCTACTGCTGCTCTCCCCCACCTGTATGGGCAGAGGACCCTGTGTCCTCAATCTCTTTTTCTATTTCAAAAGGTAAATATCAGGGGTCTGTTTAGACGCCTGATATTTTCCCGAAGCCCCCCCAACAGTGAAACACACACACACACACACACACACACACACACACTACTAGACATATGCAAAGACTAAAAATTTGTTTCGGGCTAAATGAACGGAAACTAAAAATGTTTTCTTTAGTTTCGTCAAATGAAACACATTTTTATGCTATTTTGGATTTGGCCTCCAGCGCATTCTGGGCACGCGCTCCGCCATCCTGGAGGCGGGGCGCATGACGTCACATAACGCACACGATTGTTGGGGGGCACAATTTTTTGTTCTTGCCTCGGGTGCCAAAGGAGCTGGCTACGGCTCTGCGTGTAGACCAAGGCTACACAATATTCTCTGCCCCACCACCTGAAATACACATTCATTGTAGAGGATTCCCACCATCAGTGGAGCCCCTGCGAGTGATTGGAGAAAAACCTCAAACAGCCTTTCCTTCGTTTCTGTCTTCTTTTACAAGTAAAGAAATAAAAAATGGGGATGTAAGTCGCATATTCTAAGATTACGAGGGGATTTGTACCCTGATGGAGAGGAGAAGAAGGGACTCCATGGGGGGAATTGCCGCGGTGGTAACGGTGGCTTTGTTTTTTCTGGACAGAGTTTGGACTTGGAGTTCATGGACGGGCTGCCAAAGGAATCCCTCCAATCAGAGCTGAGCCGTTCCATGTTCCTGGTAAGAGACTCACAAGACTAACACTGGATCTTTCCTGTTTTGTTGTCATTTATTTATAGAGCGCCGACAATTTTACGCAGCACTTTACATAGTTGCACGTTCACATCAGTCCCTACCCTCAAGGAGCTTACAATCTAAGGTCCCTATCTCACATGCATACTTACAGGGCCAACTTAGAGAGGAGCCAATTAACCTTCCAGTGTGTCTTTGGAGTGTGGGAGGAAACCGGAGTAGCCGGAGGAAACCCACGCAAGCACACGCATTGCGGCCGGAGGGCGTGGCTACGGTGCTATTCAATTCAATGGCCCGTCACGCCCCCTCCTGCCCCACAAAAAAGTGAGCCGGCCACAATGCGACGCAGTGCGTTCTGGCCAGAATCGGGCCGGAACGCACTGCATCGGGTGTGAACCTAGCCTAAAGGTATAATAAACCATTTTTTAAAAATAATTTGTAGCAATGTGACTGATATCTATCAATAATTATTAAAAGCTCTGGTATGGGACGCTCTGCCTCGGGGGAATGGCAGCCTCTGCAGTGGCGGGTGACCGATGCTGGAAGGGTACCACCGTGCAGGGAATGCAGAGCATGCTGGGAAATTTTCTGGAATTGATCAATTACTGACCTGGTCTTTGCTGTGTGTGCAGGGAGCGGTCTCCGAGGTGGATTACACGTTGCTGGATGAGTACTTCGGGGACACGGACGACCCTCTGGAAAACCGGGATCGCTTTTTAGATCTGCAAGGCGACGTCATGTTTGTCATCCCGGCACTAAAGATGGCGAAACACCACAGAGGTGTGAGGCACCAGATACCCCTTTATGGTCTCCTGTCAGAAAGAAGGACCCCCGCTCAGCACTGGTTATATCTAAATTGACCATGTCCTATAAAAGTGGGGTGTCAGTGACAGGTTGAGGTAAGCGAATGACTCATGTGTGTCCCCCATCGTCCTCCTCAGATTCCGGATCCCCCGTCTACTTCTATGAATTCCAGCGCCGTCCATCCTTGTATGGGGACAGTAGGCCGCGGTGGGTGAAGGCCGATCACGGCGATGATCTGGTGTTTGCGTTCGGAGGTCCCTTCCTCAGAGGCGGCGCCTTCTATAAATCACGTACGCTGGGGGGTGGGGTTGTCGGCTCGTATTTGGCAGCGAACGCAGAATTAAATTGCTGTTTTATCCTCCAGACAATTTCCCCGAAGAGGAGAAGCGGCTCAGCAGAACCATCATGAGATACTGGGCCAACTTTGCTCGGACGGGGTAAGTCGCGGTGACTCCTCCTCCAGATGTGATTGGCGCAGCTTTGCTGTAACACAGACGGTTCTTATCTCACCAAGACAGGAAATGGGAGAAAATCTCCTCTATGGGAACACAGCAATGAAATGCTGACGGACATTCTAACCTTTGGTTACCATCCGTCCCCGTTTTCTGGGGACAGTCCCTGTATTAAGGGGTCTGTTCCTGGGAAATAGGGGTCCCTGGATGTGTCACTGGCGCCAGGCACCTGGGCCACTGAGTGTCCGGGGTCCCATTGCTGTGACCGCCCTTCTCTCTCCGATTGCGCTATTTACACTGTAGCCGCCACCTCAGATACAGCGGCTGTGTACAAAGCTGAGGAGCATTCTTCAAAACTCCTCCTCGGCTCTTATGTCAGTGTCACAGCCAAGGGGAGGAGTTCCCCAATTATTGTGCCCTGGCCCTGTATCTGAGGTCTGGTAGGTCAGCTATCTGGGGGTCTATGTACCGTACTGGTGCAGGGGGAAGAGAGGTCTGTACTGAAGGGGGGAGCTGTAATCGGGGAGAGATGATGTGCTATGCACTCCTGACCCCTTACCTCATGCGTTATGCACTCCTGACCCCTTACCTCATGCGTTATGCACTCCTGACCTCTGCATTTCATGTGTTACATACATCTGACCTCTGCACTTAATGCATTACATACTCTTGCCCCCTGAACCTTGTGCTTTGCTCACGCCTGACCCATGCACTTCATATATTTAATTCTCCTTACACCTGTACTCTATGCATAACATACTTCTGAGCCCTGTGCTCCATGTCTTACACACTCCTGTCCCCTGCACTGCTTGTGTTACACACTCCTGACCCCTGCACTGCTTGTGTTACACACTCCTGACCCCTGCACTCCATGTGTTACATGCAACTGACCCCTGCATTACATTTTTACATACAGCTGACCCCTGCACTTCATATATTTCATTCTCCTTACCCCTGTACTCTATGCATAACATACTTCTGAGCCCTGTGCTCCATGTGGGGGGGGGGGGGGGGAAACACAAAATGTTGTCACCCTATAAACAGGAAGTAACTGAACATGGATGCATGACTAGAGACCTAAAAAGATTGAAAATTACTTTTGGCTTATATGTGATTTTAGTGATTTGGGTTTACATCTACTTCAAGGAATTTCCTCCCTCTTTCCGCAGTGACCCGAACGGACCCGGCCTGGTTTGGTGGCCTCAGTATGACCAGGATGAAGATTATCTGCAGATTGACATACAGCAGAAAGCGTCTCATAGACTGAAACACAGAAAATTCCACTTCTGGACCGACATTCTACCCGAGAGGCTCAGGAAGGTGTCGCAGGAGGGGGGAGAGCACAACGAGCTGTAGAGATCACATTGAGGAAGCACCATGTCGCCCTGAGGGTGGGCGGGTTCAGAAGTTTGCTGTGTATGGAAGACAATAAAGTACAGAAAGTTTCCATCAATGTTTTATTGAGGATTCTTCTCTTCACATCTCCGTGTAATGTCCCGTGTAGGCAGAACGACCCATGTGTACAGGTCAAGTGGAATGGGCATCGGGCCTCCATACCAACACCCAAGAAGGTATCTTCTACCCCAACAGCAGCACCCCAAGTTCCCCGCACCTCCTAAAACATGAGTGGTCCATGGCCAACACTACCAATGTGTCCCTGGATTGGGGCTACCCCCGGGTCATGGCTGGATTTATATTATCTACCCCTCAGGCTGTTTAGTTCTCACCAATTCCAGTTGGTGTGTTAAAATTATCCACGAGAAGCTCAGGAAGGTGTCGCAGGAGGGGGGAGAGCACAACGAACTGTAGAGTCCTCCGGGGACAAAGAGATCACATTGAGGAAGCACCATGTCGCCCTGAGGGTGGGCGAGTAATACGTTTGCTGTGTATGAAAGACAATTAACACAGCAGGGTCATCCAGATACCACAGCACACCTTCAGAGGTCTAGTGGGGTCCATGCCTGGACGGGTCAGGAAGAGGGGGACCTACTCAATATTAGGGGTGTCATCCAGATACCACAGCACACCTTCAGAGGTCTAGTGGGGTCCATGCCTGGACGGGTCAGGAAGAGGGGGACCTACTCAATATTAGGGGTGTCATCCAGATACCACAGCACACCTTCAGAGGTCTAGTGGGGTCCATGCCTGGACGGGTCAGGAAGAGGGGGACCTACTCAATATTAGGGGTGTCATCCAGATACCACAGCACACCTTCAGAGGTCTAGTGGGGTCCATGCCTGGACGGCTAGGGAAGAGGGGGACCTTCTTAATATTAGGGGGTCATCCTGATACCACAGCACACCTTCAGAGGTCGAGTGGGGCCCATGCCTGGTTGGGTCAGGAAGAGGGGGACCTACCCAATATTAGGGGGGTCATCCAGATACCACAGCACACCTTCAGAGGTCGAGTGGGGCCCATGCCTGGTTGGGTCAGGAAGAGGGGGACCTACCCAATATTAGGGGGGTCATCCAGATACCACAGCACACCTTCAGAGGTCGAGTGGGGCCCATGCCTGGTTGGGTCAGGAAGAGGGGGACCTACCCAATATTAGGGGGGTCATCCAGATACCACAGCACACCTTCAGAGGTCGAGTGGGGCCCATGCCTGGTTGGGTCAGGAAGAGGGGGACCTACCCAATATTAGGGGGGTCATCCAGATACCACAGCACACCTTCAGAGGTCTAGTGGGGCCCATGCCTGGATGGGTCAGGAAGAGGGGGACCTACCCAATATTAGGGGGGTCATCCAGATACCACAGCACACCTTCAGAGGTCGAGTGGGGCCCATGCCTGGTTGGGTCAGGAAGAAGGGGACCTACCCAATATTAGGGGGGTCATCCAGATACCACAGCACACCTTCAGAGGTCTAGTGGGGTCCATGCCTGGATGGGTCAGGAAGAGGGGGACCTACCCAATATTAGGGGGGTCATCCAGATACCACAGCACACCTTCAGAGGTCTAGTGGGGTCTATGCCTGGACGGCTCAGAAAGAGGGGGACCTTCTTAATATTAGGGGGGTCATCCAGATACCACAGCACACCTTCAGAGGTCTAGTGGGGTCCATGCCTGGATGGGTCATGAGAAGGGGGACCTACTCAATAATAAGCAGGAGGTCATAATGTTATGGCTGATCTGTGTATTAAATGGTGGGAGGGCTCAGGAAGGAGGGGGGGGAGGGGAGGGCTTATTTAAAGAAAATTAGAGTCCAGCTTTTACTACATTGAAGCAGAATGACAGCCAGACACCCGGCATTCTCAGATACAGCAGCACTGGCCTGTGATTTGGGTCGGCTCCTCCATGTCGGGTTCATATTACAGCCGCTTTATATTAAAAAGGAATAAACATTTTTTTGGGATGTGGATCTTCAGGTCCTCGGTGTGTTTCAGAAACTGTTGGAATTTTCTTTTTCTTGTACGGCCGCATTTAGAACTAATCATAGAAATGAGCTGCATGGAATCCGGGTGGAGACTTGTTATTCTGAGGCTGAGCCATTTTCTCTGGTAGGGGACTCATGGACAGATGGCAGTGAGGGAACTAACACTAGATACGGAGAGAAGGTCAAAGAGCTCAGAGGAGGGCCAGAGGAAAGCTTAGCCAAGAAGGTGGGAGGATTCTGCTCTGTAACATTGTAACAACCTGTACAAAGGTGAGACGCTTTCCTGTCATCATGGGGATTTAGTAAAGAATACAAACATTGACTTAGTAAATAAGACGAGAGTCATTATAATCATTTATAGCACCCCCTTACCCCTGGGAGGTGGATGGGGTCCTCCAAACAGCTGGGTGGACCAGAATGTCATACCTCGTGCCAAATCCTTGACTCTTTTGAGGAGTGAAAGGAATTGGGTGCCTGTCACTTTAGAAAGCTTAAAACACACGGAGAGAGGGGTTAGAGCACAGGCTACCCTATGGCTCCAGACCTCCAATCACAGCCAGTACAAGGATAAGAGCCTTCAAGCCAAGACCAGCACTCTGGACTCTTCAGACTATAAAATACCACCTGCTCCTCACAATTACCTTCTGGAGTCAGTAGACAGGACCTCCTGCAATGTCCACTATTGTACCAGGTTCTCCAGGACACTCTTCAGCTGGACACTTCACCCATGGATGCTCCAGCAAGGTCAGTCCCCAAGACTTAGGCCTCTCCCCAGGCAATGGGCCCAGGAGGCAAATACTGCAGTGCTAATGCATCCTCCTCTCCTGACCGCGGCCCAAGAGGCAAAAGACCTTTCTGCAAGGTCCCCCCAAATATTTATATCCTCCCCCAGCATGCACCACTTGCAAAAAAAAAATCTCCTTAACACACTAACAGAGCATGAAGTCCCAGTTCCTGGAAAAACGTCTTTCACTCACATGCTCAGGGGAGTGGAGGGCCGATTGAAAACAGTAATAGTCCAGCTGTGGTGATGGCAGTCCAGAAACGTCGGCCAGAAATCTTATTTGGGGTCATAGTGTTGTTGCAGCCATACGGGAACACAAGAGAGCAGACGGCAGCAGGCGCACTCTTATCTTTGCGGGATAAGTCTGATTTTTGGCTTATCAGTAATATTTGGGGTGCCGCTTGCCCTCTTCATCCGCAGTGGTGACGTGGCACAGCATTTCACGGTGCCCAGGCCTTTGCATGATGACCATATCAGAGTAGATGCGTGGACCATAGTCCTCAGGTAAACGGGCAGCTGTTATATTCACCAACGCAGGTGGGCGAGAGGCCTTTCCTTCAGTAGGGCTTAGGCACGCAAGGTAGTCCACTATGGCAAGGTCACGCCATTCCTCCTTTACCAGTCTATCTCTCATGCACCAGCTCCTCTGGCCCATAATGGTGATATATTCCATACTCCTGGCCTGACTCCTGGCCTATTCTCTTCTCCACAATCCTTTGCAGCTGAGCAGGTTTAGGCAGCTCTGTAGGATTCCAGCAGCCTGGCGGCACACAAGAGTCTACGGACTTCTTCACAAACATGTCTGCGGCCTGGCTCTGGTTCTCCTCACAAATGACACTTCTTGGAAGTGAACCAGTAAACACTTCTCCTATTATCGGCCTAAACAGGGGGCTCAGGCACCTCCGGGATAGCAAGAGGCGAGCTAGCCTGTGACTCATGTGACTCGGGGTCCCCTAGGGTTGCATCCTTTTCTTCAAGCGAAACCCGAAGACTCTAGCGACGAGCGGACATTTTTTGGGGGGAGAATGAGCCATGGCTTATTCATATGTAACTAGCACCACCCATTCATATGTAAATATCACAGTTGAGACTGTTGTTAGTGGGGGGCCAGTAGCCCCAATCTTAATTTTGGTTGCCCCTGTCTGCCTGACATCTTGTGTCCGGGTTTCTGCTGCCATGAAACCCGAACACAGCATTCAAAACCCGGACTGTCCAGGTGAATCCTGGACAGGTGGCAACCCTAGGGTCCCCGTCAGTCCATAGTCTTTCCAGCGCCAGTGTCTCCATCATGTCCTCTTCCCCCAAGTACAAGGGGGACTAAAAGTCTGACTCCTTCAAGGGGAACCCTCTGCGCTCCCTCTGCCCCGGTCTGTTCATGGACACGGGTACAAACTCACCGTAAAACAACGCCGCCCGCCGTCTGCACACGCCGTCCACTCCAGGCCGACGTCCGCGTCATCACATCCAGGTCATTAACCCTCGCGGTGCCGCCCTCAGCGAATCTGCCGCTCCAGGCAAACGCCTTGTTTGCCTCGCGGCAGATACGCCCCTGGACACGGGCAGGGTGGCTCTCCGGCATGCTGCATCACAGGCTTCGACCGCTGCCATGGGAAGCCCAAGTATATCCTGGCTTGCAGGGTGCGGGTGACAGGCAAGTACTCTCAATGGAGGTTGTAGCAGCTGGCGTGGAGATGACCAGTTCCTCTACAGTAGCACCAGTTGTCCAGTCTACTTGCAAGGCACAGCGTGGCAATGTTGGCTGCAGCACGGTGACCGGCTCCATGGTCGTATTGTGGATGAGATTCTTGTGCGGCTCCTACAGGTGATCCCAATAACCTTGTAGCCATTCATGGTGCACAAAGCCAAACTTCCATGGGGTTGGAGATGCAGACAATGGTTGCATGGATGCACCATGCTTCTCCTCAGCATCTGCAGCTCTCTCTTTCACCGTAGCGCGCGGGTTGGCTCATACAGCAGAGTGTAAGCTCCTCCCATGTTGTTTTCTAGTCACCTGGGCACCAGACTCTCCTGCCAGCAACTCACACTGCAGACCCTGCGCAGCATATTGGATCACTTTCCATGCAATTAATGTGGTTTATGGATTTGAGGTTCTTGTTTTATTATACTGGATCTCACATAGGGGTCACATAGTATAGGTAAAGAAAGGGTTAAGTTGTGTATATCATGAGATCAGATGTTTCCTGTGGAGGCCTTTGAGGAAGTCCTTGTGACGATACATGCGGGGTCTGGCCACACAGGATACATCTAGCGCAGGGGGGCCCATTAGGTGGATGGTGATCGTAGCTCTCAGAGCTGATGCTGGTAGATCACGGGGGAGGG
>NW_017308631.1:147625-148950 GCF_000935625.1 Nanorana parkeri | reverse complement strand
ATGGCGGCCCCTTTATTCCATGTTGGTATATTTATTTAGCTGTGCACACATGATTACCTATCAGCCCGAGTCTGCTGCGCCGAGCTCCCCGACACCTTTCTGGGGGATGCTGGGGGTTGTAGTGCTATGTATTACATCAAAGAATATTACTTTACACAGCAAAATACAGCAAGGTGAGGCAGGAGAGAGAGCGGGGAGAGACAGCCAGGGGAGAGAGGAAAGACAGCCACAGGGGAGAGAGAGAGAGCGGGGAGAGACAGCCAGGGGAGAGCAAGGAGAGGCAGACAGGAGAGAGAGAGGAAAGACAGCCAGGGGAGAGAGAGCGAGGAGAGACAGCCAGGGGAGAGAGAGAGGTGAGACAGACAGGGGAGAGCAAGGAGAGACAGCCAGGGGAGAGCAAGGAGAGACAGCCAGGAAAGAGAGAGAGGAGAGACAGCCAGGAAAGAGAGAGAATGAGGAGAGACAGCCAGGAGAGAGAGCAAGGAGAGACAGCCAGGAAAGAGAGAGAGGAGAGACAGCCAGGAAAGAGAGAGAATGAGGAGAGACAGCCAGGAGAGAGAGCAAGGAGAGACAGCCAGGAGAGAGAGGAGAGACAGTCAGGAGAGAGAAAAAACGAGGGAGGTGTTTTTTTCGTTGGTAGATCTCATGTAGCTCGTCATTTAAAAAGTAAATCTTAACACAAAAATTGTGGGCGCCCCTGACCTAGTGTATGATGGGACCGAGTGCCAGGCGTGCGGCATTTTCTACACGCGGTGCTCTGTGCGCTCCCTGCGAGTCCTCTTCCGTAATCTCTGCTTTCAATAAATAGAATCACGCTCCGGAATCGTCTCTGTTTGCTTGTTTTGTGAACTATTCCGCGGAAATCCCGGAATGCCGTCATCCAATATTATCGCACTTTTCACCTTCAGTGATAAAAGGTTGAAGAGCTCGGGTGAGATTTCCTTATCACCAGGTGATTGTGTTCTCACCCCGGTGTGTGTCTAGACTGGAGAGGATTGGAAGTCTGCAGGAGGATACATTGTTGCAGACTTTATAATCACCATATACAGTATCTCCCAGAAGTGAGTACACACCTCACATGTGTGTAAATATTGGATGATATCATGTCATGTGACGACACAGAAGAAATGACGCTTTGCTGCAATGTAACGTAGTGAGTGTGCAGCTTGTATATCAGTGTACATTTGCTGTCCCCTCCAAATAACTCAACACACAGCCATTCATGTCTAAACCGCTGGCAACAAAAGTAAGTACACCCCTAAGTTTAATACACCTGCTCCCCATTCACACCTGATCACACATCGTTACCTTGTAACACTAACGAG
>NW_017308631.1:141290-147508 GCF_000935625.1 Nanorana parkeri | reverse complement strand
TCACATCCTGTCTGATGTACAGAGATTCTATTTTGTTACAGTTTATGTGTCATGTGATAGAAGTTAAAGTGACGTTCATATATTTATGTTCTGAAATTTTGTTGGGATCAGTTTAATTATTTGCTCATTTCATTTTGTATCATATTGTTATTTTATTGTTCTTCTTGTAAACAATGGACCCCTTTAACTGCCATGGATGTAAGTACTATGTACACGGCGGCAGGGACCGGTAATCAGACTCTTGGTTGTAGAGCAGCCGGGAATGTTTTCTTACCGTTGTTCAGCCGGCTGTCGGCTTTCTGATGGAAGCGTTTTCCACACACTCTGTAAGGTGCCCCCCCTCCCCCCAACTACCTCCACCATGTATCCCGGGGCTCGCCTGTCCCTCCTGCATGTATAGGGTCGCCGCCTGTCCGGGATTCACCCGGGCAGTCCAGGTTTTTAATGCTGTGTCCGGGTTTCAGCTGCCATGAAAAGATGTCAGGCAGACAGGGGCTACCAAAATTAAGATAGGGGCTACTGGCCACGACTCATTCTCCCCCCCAAAATTCTGTACGTCGCTAGAATGTTCAGGTTTTGCTGTTAGAAAAGGTGGCAACCCTACTGGGACCACCATGGTGGGTGTTGGTGGATAAAGCGGACATCTGTTCACCGGTCTTCCCTCTGGTGAGTGAACCCGGAAACAGCAAACATTTCGTCACTTCCAGGTTCTGAGCTGCCATTGTCCGGCTGCTGTGGCCGGGGAAGAAGCACAATCTGCACTTGATCAGCTTCACTGGGATCCATAGGTGACATCAGGGGTCTACTACACCCCCCCTGATGTCTCCTTAAAGAGGACGTGTCACCAGCAATATGCTATCACATAGGGGACTGTCAGCCCCCCTATATGATAGCAATAAAGTGTAAACAAAAATTAAATTAATTTAAAAAAACTCCCCAAACTATTGTTCGAAGCCCCCTGCCCCCCACCTACACGCACCTACCAATGTAAATACATGCATCAGGTGCGCCTACGTGTGAAAACGATGATTACGCCACACACGTTAGATATCGCCGCGCATGCCGGAGTGACACCAATATTTCCAGGGACATCATTCACTGATCACTCTAAATCGAGGACCTGTAAAGGCTTTTAAAGCGTCGCCTATGGACAATTTTGGGTACCGAAGTTTTTCACAGGTGCGGACTTGGCGTGTTTGGTATCCATTTACTCAACCTCATCTTTTGTGTTTTACCCGAAAATTGGGTTTTATTAAAAGTTTGGGTTGTGCTAATAATGCAACTGCCGCCGTTTTATTATTTGGGATCTCCGATTACAGAATATTTCAGACTTCGGGGGCTATAAGCGATTCATAGACATAAAATGTGCAAAATGTGCAAATAGAAAAGCAAAACAGATCTGGCAGTGTAAGGGTTAAAGTCCCTAGAAGGAAAATCCACCCCCTCCCCCCCTCTTGCCCCCTCCAGTCACCGTTATCTAAAGAGCAATGATTATAATGTATCAGGACGGAGCCGAAGTCACAATTTAATATGAATTTAGCTGAAAAATATAGCAAGAGCTACAAATAGAATGTGAGATGGAATATCGGCCGGCCGGGTCGGCTGCTGGTGATGGGAATGTCAGCGAGTCGGGATTTCCCACCATGGTGACCCCTGAGCTCCCAGTATGACGCAATCACGGAGTTTATCACTTCCACGGAGACCTGATTCCACTTACTGAGCCGGATATCTGGTCGTATGACGGATTCTCCTCCTCACATCCCACAATCTGACCCGGAACGCTCTCTCTGCAGAACTCATTAGAAGACATTGGAAGGAAAAAGACGATAAAAAACACAGAAATACCTCAGAAAGAGCAACCGAAAGTGGAAGTTCGAGAGTCTGAATACAGGAACTGGGAGGAGTCACATCCCAGTATAAGGAGGCTGAACACAGGCTGAGACTCCACATAGAGATCCACGTCTGACATCGGGTGAGTAGACCGTTCACTTACATATAGACAGAGAGATGCTGTGATGGCCACACACAGTATACATTCATATAGCTGTACAGAGGAGCTGCTACTCTAATGTCCCCTCCCCCCACAGTCACATCTGTTTCTGTACAGAGGAGCTGCTACTCTAATGTCCCCTCCCCCCACAGTCACATCTGTTTCTGTACAGAGGAGCTGCTACTCTAATGTCCCCTCCCCCCACAGTCACATCTGTTTCTGTACAGAGGAGCTGCTACTCTAATGTCCCCTCCCCCCACAGTCACATCTGTTTCTGTACAGAGGAGCTGCTACTCTAATGTCCCCTCCCCCCACAGTCACATCTGTTTCTGTACAGAGGAGCTGCTACTCTAATGTCCCCTCCCCCCACAGTCACATCTGTTTCTGTACAGAGGAGCTGCTACTCTAATGTCCCCTCCCCCCACAGTCACATCTGTTTCTGTACAGAGGAGCTGCTACTCTAATGTCCCCTCCCCCCACAGTCACATCTGTTTCTGTACAGAGGAGCTGCTACTCTAATGTCCCCTCCCCCCACAGTCACATCTGTTTCTGTACAGAGGAGCTGCTACTCTAATGTCCCCTCCCCCCACAGTCACATCTGTTTCTGTACAGAGGAGCTGCTACTCTAATGTCCCCTCCCCCCACAGTCACATCTGTTTCTGTACAGAGGAGCTGCTACTCTAATGTCCCCTCCCCCCACAGTCACATCTGTTTCTGTACAGAGGAGCTGCTACTCTAATGTCCCCTCCCCCCACAGTCACATCTGTTTCTGTACAGAGGAGCTGCTACTCTAATGTCCCCTCCCCCCACAGTCACATCTGTTTCTGTACAGAGGAGCTGCTACTCTAATGTCCCCTCCCCCCACAGTCACATCTGTTTCTGTACAGAGGAGCTGCTACTCTAATGTCCCCTCCCCCCACAGTCACATCTGTTTCTGTACAGAGGAGCTGCTACTCTAATGTCCCCTCCCCCCACAGTCACATCTGTTTCTGTACAGAGGAGCTGCTACTCTAATGTCCCCTCCCCCCACAGTCACATCTGTTTCTGTACAGAGGAGCTGCTACTCTAATGTCCCCTCCCCCCACAGTCACATCTGTTTCTGTACAGAGGAGCTGCTACTCTAATGTCCCCTCCCCCCACAGTCACATCTGTTTCTGTACAGAGGAGCTGCTACTCTAATGTCCCCTCCCCCCACAGTCACATCTGTTTCTGTACAGAGGAGCTGCTACTCTAATGTCCCCTCCCCCCACAGTCACATCTGTTTCTGTACAGAGGAGCTGCTACTCTAATGTCCCCTCCCCCCACAGTCACATCTGTTTCTGTACAGAGGAGCTCACACTCTAATGCTCCCCCCCCCCAGTCATGTATTAGGTGCATTAGGTGCATTAGGTGCATTAGGTGTATTAGGTGCATTAGGTGTATTAGGTGCATTAGGTGCATTAGGTGTATTAGGTGTATTAGGTGTATTAGGTGCATTAGGTGTATTAGGTGTATTAGGTGTATTAGGTGTATTAGGTGTATTAGGTGCATTAGGTGCATTAGGTGCATTAGGTGCATTAGGTGCATTAGGTGTATTAGGTGCATTAGGTGTATTAGGTGCATTAGGTGTATTAGGTGCATTAGGTGCATTAGGTGTATTAGGTGTATTAGGTGTATTAGGTGCATTAGGTGTATTAGGTGTATTAGGTGTATTAGGTGTATTAGGTGTATTAGGTGCATTAGGTGCATTAGATGTATTAGGTGTATTAGGTGTATTAGATGCATTAGGTGCATTAGGTGCATTAGGTGCATTAGGTGCATTAGGTGCATTAGATGCAGCTGTAGGGATGTAGTATTCCCTGCACCTCAACTGGACTGTTTCTCTAAGCATAGAGTGCATCTCCTCTGCCGCATGTTGTTCAAGCTTTCCCCAGCAGGGTGTGCTAGAGAGCTGTGATTCTGTGTTACGGATGTTTGATGTCATGGCCTTTCAGTAGAACCTGAGGAACCAGCTGAGGCATGCTGGGAAAAATATAAAATTACGGGGCCACTTCCTGTCCCGTCTCTTCCCTCCTGGGGGTTTTTTCCTTGTGAGGATGCTCAGAAGTTAGTCTTTCTTAGGCCATAGGCTGGGCACGTGGAAGAAAGTGGGGGCTCTCTCCTCCCAGGAGGAACCTCCTGAAGATGTTGGCTGCTGAAGGAAAGAGCATAAGGCTTTGAGGAGATAATTTTCAACAATCCTCGTATATGGAAATGTGCTGAGTGACTGACTGCGTCATACACCGGAACCTTCTATGTCTGCCTTGGAAGTTAAAGACCGAGATACCGCTAGAACCTCAATTGCCAAGGAGCTTACTTCTGTAGAGTCCAGGCAGCACGGTCTGTTATTTTAAAGGGAACGGAAAGAGACTTCAGAGGGACATCTAGAAGAGACTGTGGCCTACTCCAGGGTTAGGCAACCTCGGCACTCCAGGTGGTCAGGTCTTGCAATGCTTCATGGGACTTGTAGTGTATCCACAGCCGGGGTGTCAAGGTTTCCTACCCCTGGCCAAGTCTGATATTTGAGATCCAGTGTATTTTTGGGATATTCTGATTCACACCACATCCTCGTTCCCATAAGAATCTGCTAATGTGACTGGCTCCCATTTCTGATCATCCTTAGAAAGGAACTATGCCAGAGAGGGAATGTTTCTGGTACTTTACTGTTACTAATTTAACTTACAGCATTCATCATGTAGCTGCTGGTAACCTGAAGATCAGCATTCTTTCAGATTACGTTGTTCTTCTTACCTATAGCGCTGCATTTTGGCGCCCAACGTGGGGCCCTGAAGGGCACTGACTGTAGCAGCTGAAAGTGGAAATAAGTCTGGGTTGTGCTTTGTGGACTCGCTCTATTTTCTTTTGGCACTTTCTTATATAGGAAGCGCCAAAACAAAGACCTTCATGGCAGGATCACCAGGGAGCATATTAATGAGATCAAATGAAAATGGCATGCGAGTCTACATCAAGGTGTTTATTTGAGGTTTGCGTGATTTGGGTTTACTTGCGTTTACTGTAATTTTGTTGCCAGACCTGATTTTGTTCCTGTTTCATGAGAAAAGGGAACAAGTACTTCTACCCAAGCATAAGCATTCTGGCTGTGTCTCAATGGTGTCATTCCGGCAACTCAAAATGCCCGCTGTTCCCATTTTTAGCCAGAAACCCCCCCTCTGTGTGCCCCTCTGAAATTGATGTCCCTTTTATAGAAAGGGGCCTAAAATCAGCAGTGAGCCTTGCTAACAGCCATTCCCTAATTCTATGAGTTGGCACCAGCTGACCTTTGGTAAACTTGATCAATGATATTTAATAGGGATGCACTGATACCACTTTTTTAAGAGCGAGTACCGATACTTTTGATCAAGTACTCGCAGATACCAATTACCGATACTTTTTCTTAAAGGGACAGGTCACATTTTTTCTAAAGCAATACAAACTAATGCTTTAAGGTCACTTTCTTAATATTATGATTCATGAGATGACGAGGGAGCATGACGCCGGCTTCCCGGCCAATCAGGAAACCGGGCAGCGTGTAATGATGCGCTGCCCGGCTTCCTGATACAGGAAATACTCGTGCTAGGTATCGGAGCATTTGGGCGAGTACAAGTACTCGCCCAAATACTCGATATCGGCGCCGATACTAGTATCGGTGCATCCCTAATATTTAAGATATTGTTCTAAAAAAAGACTAGACCTTCCTCTATAATATCTAAGTGGGTCACCAGTCTCAGTATTGGGACAAGCATCCTTCATTGACAAATCCCTGACCGCCGCACCCTTTTTGTTTTTGCAGTCCGCGGTGCGTGAATCGAAAGCGACTTCCCCTGTAAACAATAAAGTGAATCGTGAAATCACAACAAGACACAAAAAGAAGTGCACGTGGGTGCTGTGGTCCTCCTCCCAAGAGGAAGTGCCTCGAAATTCCTGAACCCCCCCCAGGGCGCAAGGCTCCTGACAGGGGCAAGCACAGGTCCACCTACCCAAAGGCCGGCGGACCCCAATGCACCCACACCGGTATTTTGGTACCGAGTACCGATATTTTTTTTTTGCTACTCGGCGATACCAAGTACCGGAAGTCCCATTCAGGAAGCCAGGCGGCGTGTAACGACTCGCCACCCGTCTTCCCGATTAACAAGGAAGCCGTCCCATGCTTCTCGTCACACTGTGACGAGAAAGCATGGAGCAGGCTTGCTGGCCAATCGTGGAAGCCCGG
>NW_017308631.1:140550-140864 GCF_000935625.1 Nanorana parkeri | reverse complement strand
GGCGGCGTGTAATGACGCGGCGCCCTGCTTCCTGATTGGCCGGGAAGCCGACTCCATGCTCCCTCGTCATGAGATGACGAGGGAGCATGAAGCCAGTCCCGGCCAATCAGAAAGCCGGGCGCTGTGTCATGACACGCTGCCCGGCTTCCTGATCCAGGAAGTATCAGGCTAGGCATCGGGGGATTTGGGCGAGTACGAGTACTTGCCCAAATACTCGGTATCTGCACCGATACTAGTAGCGGTGCATCCCTACTTAGGGCCCTACTGAAGTAGGACCCACGAGTACTGGGTGGGGGCTCTCCTGAAGAGTGACC
>NW_017308631.1:128346-140286 GCF_000935625.1 Nanorana parkeri | reverse complement strand
CCACAAAAGAGGGCCCCCCCCCCCCCAAGTGGGGGAAGGCAGAGAAGCCTGTGAAGGCCCCAGAACCTCCCCCCTAACATCAGGATGAGGGCCGAAGGTACCTGCACCCTCCGTCAATCTGTGGAGTCAAAAACATGCATTCATGCCTAAAAATAGTGATAAAAAAAATGGGTGCCAGTGCACAAACCTGGTAGGCCACCCTGACCTTCACACCCTTCCACACCCAACTTTACCTTCTTCTAACCAACCCCCACCCCTTTGTCCTTGCAGGAGATGGAGGCGTTGGGTCACATCTTCGCTGTTGCTGCGACCATCTATGACCTGTGTGACAAGGCCAGCTCCAACAAGAAGCAATGCCACCGGCTAAAGAAGAGGATCCAAATGTTGGTGCTGACTGCCGAGTCTCTGAATAAGCAGCAGGATAAGTCTGCGAGTCTGAAGACAGTGGTGAAGGAAATGGCCACCACACTGGAGAACGCCGCGTGTTGGGTCAATAAATATTCAGATCATGCGTGGTGGAAACGGCTACTCCAGGCCAACGGCATCAAGGAAGAGTTTGACCTGATCAACGATCGCCTGGGGGATGCTGCCACCCAGCTTTCCCTCCTGATGGCTGCCGAGCACAGGGGGAAGTTCTCTCGCTTCTTCACGGAGAACACCAGGAAGAAGCAAAACGAGAAGGATATAAAGGAAGACCTGGAAGAGCTCCGCACTTATCTCCACAGTAAGTTCTTTCTCCAGATATAAAGTAACAGGGTACATAACATCGAGGCCTTGCATACAGCCGATGCAGACTATAGCATAACATATACTGTAGACAGAGCCGGATTTACTCTCTCTGCTGCCCCAAGGCCAGGTTCCTTAATGCACCCCCCCTACCCGCCAAAAAGCCCCCCCCATGGAGAGTGGCAGACCTGTAGGCTGCATACAAAACAAGTGCTGGCTTCCCCGCTGTACATTTAGCTCTGCTTGCCCAAGTCAGGGCTAAATGTAGAAAACTATCCGCCCGGCCCCCGTAACTGCATGTCCCAGGCATCGAGAGATAGGAATTCCACACCCCTGCTGCCCCTCTACTCCCTGCTGCTCCTAAGGCCGGGCCTTGGTTGGAAATCCGGCCCTGACCATGACTGTCCCCTGTGTGCTAAGCCAGCTCCATACAGACATGGGGTGACCAGTTTGGTGGAGCAACTCGAGTATCCTGCACAGAGTCCTGACCTCAACCATACTGACCACCTTTGGGATGAATTGGAACACCAGTTGTGAGTCAGGTCTTCTCATCCAACATCAGCACCTGACCTCACAAATGGGACAAATTCCCGCAGACACACTCCAAAATCTTAAGCAAACCCTTCCCAGAAGAGTTGAGGATGTTCTAGCCAAAACAAGGGACCAACTCCATAAGGGGGAACTAACCCCATATTAAAGGAGAACTATGAGGGGGGTGATTTCCACTCACCTCATAGTTCTAGCCGACCTGTGACAATGAGACTGTCACAGGTCGGCTCAGTAGATCGGGAGGTGAGCGAACACATACCGGCGTTCGCTCACCTCTCGATCCTGTCACGGCTCTCTGCCGTGACAGGGGAGGGGCTGGATTCCCCTCTCCCCGCTCCGATCCTCCAGCGCTGACTGGCGGAACGGACGGGGGAGGGGGCGGGTACAGCTGGCTCGGCCTCTAGATAGGCAGAGCCAGCTGTCACTCACGCAGCTGGGCGGATCTCGACATCGATGTCGGGATCCGCTACGGCGTCTCAGTACAGCTCCCTATATACTGAGCCTAGGGTGACGGGAGGATGCTAGTTTGTGTCCTCCCGTTACCCTAAGGAGAACTATGGGGAAAAGCCCTGACCCCATAGTTCTCCTTTTAATGGCTATGGTTTTGGAATGGGATTTCCAACAAGCTCATATTGACATGCTGATTAAGTGTCAACAGACCTTTGGCCATATAGTGTTTTGTGACTCATTCCTTACCACTTGTAGGTGGAGTTTGGTGGCTGAACTGATAACTCCATTGACAAGAATAAGAGCGTTCCATAATATTCTCCATATTCCTTTCCAGCTGCGATTGTTCACATAAAAATAATTTTATTTTCATTTCTGTTTGGTGCAGGTCATGTGACCCGCTTGGAGACCGAGATACCCAACATAACGAATGCGATAAGCGACCTGAGAAGTAAAATGGATGAAATTAGTGTTTCATGTAAGTACTCAGAACACCGTCCCAGCCGCACACAGACAGGAGTATCGTCAGCCACTCAAAGTCCGCATATTCCAGATGTAGTAGAAGAAATGTCCTTCGTAATGGCTCAGAAAATGCTCAGTATTACCTCAGTCTTTAAAGGAGAACTATGGGGTCAGGGCTTTCCCCCATAGTTCTCCTAAGGGTCACGGGAGGACATAAACTAGCGTCCTCCCGTCACCCTACGCTCAGTATATAGGGAGCTGCACCTCACGGTATACTGAGATGCCGCAGCCGGGACTGATCCCGACATTACTGTCTGGATCCGCCCAGCTGTGTGATTGACAGCTGGCTCTGCCTATCTAGAGGCAGAGCCAGCTGTGCCCGCCCCCTCCCCTGTCCGTTCCACCAGTCAGCGCTGGAGGATCGGACAGGGGGGATCCCTGCAGGGAGCCGTGAGTGACAGTCACGGCTCTCTGAAGGAACATGATTGAGAAGTGAGCGAGCGACAATATGTGTTCGCTCACTTCCCGATCTATTGAGCCGACATGTGACAGTTTCATTGTCACAGGTCGGCTCGAACTATGAGGAGGAGGGATTATCACTCACCTCATAGTTCTCCTTTAATTTCCAGATGAGGAAAATGTCAAAGCCCAACTCCCAACTCTCTAGGTGGGCAGCCAAGGTATATCCTCAACCTGACATTGAAGAAGTGTCTAAAAAAAATGAAAAGTGCACATTCACCTGATAGGTGAGACAGAGAGTGCCAAGTATCCACAATGCACTGCTGCGGCATGATTGGTAAAGGAGGTTCTATAATAAAAGGACCTCATCCCAACGACTCCGCCATTACTGGGAGACTCAGTCTGAGTTTTCAGCCAAAGGGAGCTACGACTCTGGCTGCTTGCCCGGTGTTGTCTTTTTAGGTAACTCATAGTGCTCTGGCAAAGTGTAATGTTGGGGTTTCTTTCACTAGGTTCCAGGCCGAACTGGAACATCACGGAGATCCGAGCAACAGATCTGAAGCGAGGAGACCTAATGCTGGAGAGAGTGACCCACTCCCTGTACCGGGGAGAGCTCCACCACAGCCCTGTGGCCATCAAAGTGTTCAAGTATCAGAACATGCAGAGTGAAGAGTGAGTTCCTAAGAGATACACAGACAGGTCCTCTTTTTATCTCCTAGAAGGGTGGGCAGGAGGTGACTATTTCTGTTTTACAGGTTCATCCGGAAGACGTTTGAGTCCGAGAGCAAAACGATGAAGAAATTTGAGTGTATGAATATCTTGCGGCTCTATGGTATTTTTATTGATAATTCAGGTGAGGACACCAACGTAATATCTCTCTCCATGTCCCTGGGCTCTGTTCCTGTCCTCCCCCCTTCTGATCTAGACCCTCTGTAGCTTTGTTCTAGTATTCTGCCTCTGTTCCCATCCTCTCCGGTCTCTTATCTCTCTACCCATCCTCATCTTCTCCTCTCTACCCCGGTCTCCTGTCTCTGTTCCCATCCTCTCTCCTCCTCTCTGCCCTGGCCTCCTGTCTCTGTTCTCATCCACATCCTCCCTCTGCCCTCCCTTATCTCTTTTCCCTATCCCCATCCTCAGCCATTCTTCTCCTCTCTACCCTGGTCTACTGTATCTATTACCATCCTCATCCTCTCTTCTCCTCTCTACCCTGGTCTACTGTATCTATTACCATCCTCATCCTCTCTTCTCCTCTCTACCCTGGTCTACTGTATCTATTACCATCCTCATCCTCTCTTCTCCTCTCTACCCTGGTCTACTGTCTCTGTTCTCATCCACATCCTTTCTCTGCTCTGGTCTTTTGTCTCTGTTCTCATCTCTCTCCTCCTCTCTGCCATCCTTATCTCTTTTCCCTATCCCCATCCTCAGACACTCTTCTCCTCTCTACCCTGGTCTATTGTCTCTGTTCTCATCCTCATCCTCTCTCCTCCTCTCTGCCCTGGCCTCCTGTCTCTGTTCTCATCCACATATTCTCTCTGCCCTGGTCTTTTGTGTCCATCCCTATAATCATCCTCTCTTCTCCTCTCTGCCCTTGTCTCATTTCTCTGTTCACATCCTCACCCTCCTTTTCTTCTTTGCTCTGGTCTCTTCTCTGCTATGTCCTGGTCTCCTGTCCCTGCTCCCCATCCTTATCCTTCTTCTCTGTTTCAGGCCCAGAAACTTGCTACTCTCTGGTGATGGAGTTATGTGAGAAAGGAACACTACGAGAGCTGCTACAGGCTGAACCAGACTTGCCGTGGGATCGGAGAGTTGTTATGGCTCTAGACGTGACCAGAGCCCTGTACAGGTGCGCCGTCTCCATATTATCCCAACATAAGAGGCATTGAATCACCTGATAAAGCTGTTTTAGTACTCTGAGAACGCCGTTCGGCTATTGACTTAAGCCGAGTACGGCTGGCTGCGGCTCCCTTTGGTTCAGCCGAACATGCTCAGCATCTTCAGCTGAGCCGAAGTGAAGAACATGTATGACTCAGCCGATCCAACATCTGGATCGGCTGAGCCGAACGTGCGGCAGTTCACTTGCTGCCGTTTGCCCCTATTCTCATAGAACAGTACAGAGTGAATAGCTGAATGCCGCTAGGTGGGAATTCGGCTTGGGTAGTATGCTCGCTACCTCGGGACCCCTGGAAAAGCACTGTCCCAATGCCGAGAGCATGTGACCTGGTATGGTGCAGGGAGGGGGGCACTCGCTCCTCCCTTTCCTGCCCTGTCAATTTCTTTGGAGGGTGGGGTTCCCCCTTTAAATTCCTACCAGACTTAAAGCGTCTGGTATGGATTGGGAGGCCGAACGCACGCTGTTTTTTGTTTATCATTATTTTCGTTTACATTTGCGGGGAGAACGGTCTTCCGAAGCAGACCGCTCTCCCCGCTTCGGCTGTGACTTTGGCTCCGCCTATCCGAAGCATTTGCGTTTGGCTCGGCTGCTGTACGGGCTATTGTAAATAGGCCGTACAGCAGCCCTTCGGTGCTGCTGAACCGAAGGACTCTGGCAGCCAAAGTCAGCTGAAGGATTAGACGAAGCTACGAAATTGTTTTTGGAAAATTTTTCAGGGAAATGTTGACACATCGTTCCGGGAGCGTGAACACAGCTTGCCTTCATGATATCTGCACCATTACTAAACAAAGCCCAGATCCTTCAATTACAATTTTCTTTCTAACCAGGTTACATCAGACTGAAGTCAAAGCCATCCTCCATGGGAGTCTGAGCAGCATCAAGTTTCTGGTGGACGAGAAATACTGTGTAAAGGTACCTAAAATATTCTGATCAACACAAATCCAGATGAAATGTCCAGTATCAGGCTGGACTGGTATCATGTGGACCATTCAGGAGTCTTTAGTCACAGGGTCTATGGTTGCAACATTGCATTGGGAAGGAGCTCCACCAGAGAGGTGTGGACAAGCTCCTCCAGAGGGGTGTGGACGAGCTCCACCAGAGGGGTGTGGACGAGCTCCTCCAGAGGGGCGTGGAGGAGCTCCTCCAGAGGGGCGTGGAGGAGCTCCTCCAGAGGGGCGTGGAGGAGCTCCTCCAGAGGGGCGTGGAGGAGCTCCTCCAGAGGGGCGTGGAGGAGCTCCTCCAGAGGGGCGTGGAGGAGCTCCTCCAGAGGGGCGTGGAGGAGCTCCTCCAGAGGGGCGTGGAGGAGCTCCTCCAGAGGGGCGTGGAGGAGCTCCTCCAGAGGGGCGTGGAGGAGCTCCTCCAGAGGGGCGTGGAGGAGCTCCTCCAGAGGGGCGTGGAGGAGCTCCTCCAGAGGGGCGTGGAGGAGCTCCTCCAGAGGGGCGTGGAGGAGCTCCTCCAGAGGGGCGTGGAGGAGCTCCTCCAGAGGGGCGTGGAGGAGCTCCTCCAGAGGGGCGTGGAGGAGCTCCTCCAGAGGGGCGTGGAGGAGCTCCTCCAGAGGGGCGTGGAGGAGCTCCTCCAGAGGGGCGTGGAGGAGCTCCTCCAGAGGGGCGTGGAGGAGCTCCTCCAGAGGGGCGTGGAGGAGCTCCTCCAGAGGGGCGTGGAGGAGCTCCTCCAGAGGGGCGTGGAGGAGCTCCTCCAGAGGGGCGTGGAGGAGCTCCTCCAGAGGGGCGTGGAGGAGCTCCTCCAGAGGGGCGTGGAGGAGCTCCTCCAGAGGGGCGTGGAGGAGCTCCTCCAGAGGGGCGTGGAGGAGCTCCTCCAGAGGGGCGTGGAGGAGCTCCTCCAGAGGGGCGTGGAGGAGCTCCTCCAGAGGGGCGTGGAGGAGCTCCTCCAGAGGGGCGTGGAGGAGCTCCTCCAGAGGGGCGTGGAGGAGCTCCTCCAGAGGGGCGTGTGAGGAGCTCCTCCAGGACTGTGTAGATGAGCGCCACCAGGACTGTGTAGATGAGCGCCACCAGGACTGTGTAGATGAGCGCCACCAGGACTGTGTAGATGAGCGCCACCAGGACTGTGTAGATGAGCTCCACCAGGGCGGTGTAGATGAGCTCCACCAGAATAGTGTGGTATTCCATGAACTGCAATAGTATGTTTATACCTTTTAAAGAACAGTGAGACCCCTCAATAACGTTGCAGCAAGTGGGAGTTGCCGTGAACTCCCCCCATGAGGGATATGATCCATTTAGAAATATCAGTTCTTTTTGGCCTGACCCTCTATAATACTGTGACCCTCATATACTCTATTAATCCATCCATTGATGTCCCCAGCTGTCAGGATTTGAGCTCTCTAAGACGGAATCGTCTATCCGAAGACCCCCCAATTTGGAGACGAGAAAGAAGGACAGAGAGCTGGAGTACATAGCCCCTGAGACGTGGCAAGATATCAACGAGTACAACAAACACAGCGAGATTTACAGGTGAGACACGTCAATGTATCACCAGAGATGGTGATTATAGAGATAATTGTCATTTTATTTTAGGTGTGCTGCCGCTGCTTAGCATTCGCCCCTTTGTAAATTCTGCTCACCTATGCTGTCACCTGCATAACACGGGGCATCCCCAGGAGTGGGAGAATTTATTATGGGTTGTTTTTTGGTGGTGGGTCATGGTAATGGCAAGAAATCTACAGCTGGAGCTTCAAGAATTTTTTTTTTTTATTTTGGGCCGTTTTTTCTTTGATAATAATAAAGCAAAACAAAATGAAGAGAAATCCATGACCATTTCCCACCAAATGAGGACCAATTTGTTCTGAACAGAACAAGGTAGCATTCACCTGGACTCATTTAAGTAGTTTGAGGGCCCATTCACAGCGGATCTATTGCATTGCGATCTGTTTTTCAATGGATGATAACGGATTGGCACCATAAGATGGATAGGTGTGAATGGGGCACGTTCACACTGCTCTGTTCCCTTATGTCCTGTTAGACAAAACAGTGTAACATGCCCTTCCACTCAGCACAACGTAATGCAACGGATCCGGTGTGAACTAGCCTCATTCACACCCATTCATTTTTCAGTGCCCATCCGTCAACCTCTATTGAAAAACGGATTGAAATGTAACGAATCGGAAGGGAATCGGAAGGTCCAATTCCAAGTCCTCAGACCCTCCGTTGACTTGCACTTCCCTTCCGATTTTGGTGTGAATGCGCCCAGAATGAGTTGTTCAGTGTTACCAACACATGACAAAGCTGTAGAACTGGGTTGAGGTATTACAGGAGAACTATGGGGTCAGGGCTTTTCTCCATTGTTCTCCTAAGGGTCACGGGAGGACACAAACTAGCGTTCTCCCGTCACCGAAAGCTACAGCTCGCGGTATACGGAGACCGCCGCAGCCTGAATGGATCCCGACATTGCTGTCGAGATCCACCCAGCTGCGGGATTGGCAGCTGTGTCGCCCCCACTCCGTCCGTTCCGTCAGTCAGCGCTGGAGGATCAGACAGGAGAGGGGGGGAATCCCTGCAGGGAGCCGTGAGTGACAGTCACGGCTCTCTGCAGGGATGGATCGAGAAGTGAGCGAGCGACGGTATGTGTTCGCTCACCTCCCGATCTACTGAGCCGACTTGGGACAGTTTCATTGTCACAGGTTGGCTCAGATTATGAGGCTGAGTGATTTTCACCTTGTAGTTCTCCTTTAAAGTGACACTAAGCTCAGGAGTTACATTGTAAGAATCCATTCAGATACCCTAATTATGAGCAACAATGTATCTTATTTGTGTGTCACTCGGCTGTAGATCCTCCAATCATCTCTGACACTGTCCTTCCTTCTGGAGGGGGGGCTACGTCTGTTCCCCATGATCCCTGTGTGTGTTGTAGTCACCTCTCCAAGCTCAATCCTGTGATGGACTACAATCTCATGTTTAGTTTATTAATTTGTATTGAGATTGTAGTCCATCCCTGGGGGGGCGGAGCTTGGAGCGGTGACTACTTTACCACACACACAGGGACCATGGGGAACAGACGTAGCCCCCCTCCAGAAGGAAGGACAGTGTCAGAGATGATTGGAGGATCTCCAGCCGAGTGACACACAAATCCGATACTTTGTTGCTCAGAGTTCGGGGACTTGGAGGGATTTTTAAAATGTAACTCCGGAGCTTTGTGTCACTTTAGGGTTTGTTTTATCTCCATCATTGGGGATTAATGATCCAGCGCCTATATGGAGCCGGGAATATTTACATAAACTGGCTGTTTTTGTTTTCTGCTTTTAAAGCATTTGTTTTCCCTTTTACTTTCTTTGTATTTAAAATAAATAACTATATATCTTACATTTAATGATGTATTCATGAATATACTGTAGATATGGAAGTGACACATTGTTTCAGATTTTGATTCTTGTTTCAGATTTCAGTCATTGTTACTGATACGATCGAGCATTTCTTTCTCCATAAGCCCTCGTTCACACCTGACCGTTTTGTAGCGCGTTCTACGCTCGACGAACGCTCTACAAAACGGTCAAAAATATAAATTGCATTGTAGTCAATGGGTCTCGTTCCCACCTCGGCGTATTTACGCCCGTCCCTAACACCCTACAAAACGGCCCACCCCTGAAAAGGTCCCGGTACTACTTTGGGCCGTTTTGTAGGGCGTTTTCCATTGGGATACAGCCAAGTAGCCTTTGGAAACGCACGACGGTCGCGCATATGCAATACGCCTAGGTGTGAACGAGACCTTATACCACAATCTCAATCTAGTGTATTTCTCCGTGATGAAATGTAGAAGTAGTTGTTGGGAAATAGTGAAAACATTTCGGTGTCAGAATCTTCTCCCGCTGATCTTTTCTCTAACGAGAACTCCCCGAAATCTTTGAGAATTTTGTCTTTCACAATCTCTGTTAGGAAACTTCATCTTGTGCAACTCTGGGCGGCACCTCTACTGGTTCCTCATCAGATGAATGTTACATTGTAACCAGCACAGAGCAGATGTTCTGTTGTCCTGGAAACAGCCTCAGCGTTCTATCTCTGAACTGTCACAGCCGTGTACACCTATTTAGGAAAACTATCACCATAAGCATGAGCAAACCCTGCCAACAACCAGTTCTGACCTTGTTGGGTCTCATCAGTGTGCTATCCTGGTAGAGATGCAAAAAGCCGCTGCAAAATGAAGAGACCGCTCACAGTTCATTTGGGGGCGTCTTCCGGTTGTTTGATATTTCTTATAATTTAACTGTAAAATATTGTTTCTTTGGCAGCATGGCGTTAGGCTTTAAGACCCAGCTGCCCCACATATGTATACCGGCTGTGCAATCACTTGGCGCCCCCCAGCCAGGGGTGTATCTACCGCAAGGCAAACTAAGCATTTGCCTAGGGCGGCACTTTCCAGGGGGGGCAGCAAAAAATGCCGCCCCAAACCAATAAGGCGGTCAGGACCAGACTTGCCTTTGGGCATTACTGGGCACTTGCCCAATGGGCCGAGGCCAGGGGCAGCACAGAATCAGGCAGCGGCGGATGCCTAATTAGGCAAACTAGGCGGCCACAAGTTCCTAAGAGCGGCTGCCTTATTAGAGAGCCACCCGGTGGAGGGGAGGGCCCAGTGAGTTGCGTTGCGGCTGGCTTTGTACAGGAGGTGGAGGAGAAGCAGCGGGGTGGCTCGGGGCTGGCCATAGCATGTGATCTGATGGCGGGATGTCCCAGAAGCAGGCCGGGGGGCTGCAATGTATTCTTTAGATTGAGGTGCTGTGCCCGGGCTTAGTCTTGCCTAGGGCAGCGCAAAACCAAAACGCACCACTGCCCCCAGCACAGTGATCGTGCTGTCACTGGCAGCTCCCAGTTTATGACGGGTGGATGGGCTTCTGCTAACGTGATCACTGTGACAGCCAATCGGCAATCACATAATTGTGAAGCCCACCTCTGCCTCCCAATGCGAAGAATCTCTTAAAGGGCCAGCTGCTGCCGGATGCCTGGAGTTCATGCAATTTCGGATTCAAACAATTTGATCAGTTCAGGTTGGATGTTCGGTTTCGCCCCCAAATTCAAATCTCAACGCTAGCAATAAGGACGAGGATTTCGCACGGACAAGACATTCCCGTAAACCGATTCTTAGGACTCCTAATTATAAATGCAGCCAGGGGTCAGAGGTCCGTACGATGGCAATGACATTCCTCACCATTGGTATCCGATGACATTTGTCCTCCTTCTTCTCTTCCAGCCTCGGGGTGGTGATATATGAAATCGCTACAGGAAAACAGCCCTTTCAGGGTGAGTCTTATGACCCGACGATCCCAACCCAGTGTGAGAAACTCGGCTGACCAGATGCCTAATGTTAATCCAGTGCTGTGCAAAGGGTTCGGGAAGAAGGCTGCATAATGGGAACTCTATGAAAAGAAATAATGGACAAGAAACTTCCTAATTAATGCTGTAAATGGGGCATGGGGGGGGGGGTGCAATGACCTTAATGAAATCCATATGCGGTGTGACCACCCTTTGCCTTTAAAGTAGATGTGAGTGCAGACCATGTATGTTCTACTTGTACACTATGTATTATATACACTTGCCTGTTGTCGCATCTCAGTCCTCCATCACTTCCTGTCTACATGCAGACACAATGGCTGCATGACGTTTCTCAGGGCGGCTTTCCTGATGGTGACAACAGTGGACCATGTTTGTGTAATGTGTGTTGAGAACAGACACTTGTGGTCTCCATGAAGGCTGCTCATGGCAGGATCACCAGGGATTGTTTTATTAACAGCTGGAGAGTTATAAGGATTGAAAATGACATCACTTTTCGAGTTGCAGGGATTTGGGTTACTATTCTGACTCCGATTGTTGTGATAGCGATGTATCCCTTGTTGAGACCTCTATGCCTAGCCTGTATAAGCAGATTCAATCACTGCGGACATTCATCGTCAGATAGCTGAACTCACCAATAACGTTTCATCCACAAAGGTTGCTTTATTCTGCACATCAGACAACAGGATACAGCAGATGGGTGGTTTTCAGTATTATGCGGTCCAAAGATGATGCCTTTCCTAGGGTACTATGCAGTCCTGATTACATGTGGCTGTTAGCTGTGGCCATGACACAGGAAATACTGACCAACAATAAGAAGGGAGGGGCTTACATACAGAGGAAATGTGTCATCACATGAGGAAAGGAATACATAAAAAAACAAGTGCAATATCACAAAAGGCCACTAGATGGCAGCATAGGAACTAACATATAGAATGGCCATAGGAAAAGGATTAAGGGAAAAACACTATATAAATTCTATCTAACATTAAACTTCAATGCCCCATTGGGGCGGCACAGTTACATCTATTCTCAGTTAGTCATTTTCTTGCGGACACTTGGCGCATTCTCTGCATGTCCTGGTGGGGTTTGGTCTTGCAGCCTTCTGTCAATGAATCCAGAGTGATGGTGAAG
>NW_017308631.1:121787-126456 GCF_000935625.1 Nanorana parkeri | reverse complement strand
TGCAAGGGAGCCGGGGGGAGGGTGAGGTGGGGGTTTTTGGGGGAAGGGGGGGGGGGGGGGCATACCACCTGTTCCCTGTCCCTCCAGAAGACCTTAAAACAAAACTAGGATTTGAGTGTTTCTTCTTCTGCACAGTACTGTGTGTGGTCAGAGAAAATTATTAACAATCCATGTCGATGTGATTTTTCCTCTGGGCGGTCATTGTCCTAAATTCCTAAAATAAACTTCCTGATTGAGGGTGTTGGTGTAGCTCCTCTCCTGTGTATGGATAGATGAAGCACCATTATTATTCCTTGCCATACAAGAGAAGGGCCTCAGTTTTTATAAAACATTTTTTTGTGTGTGATTCCCACAGACCTGGAGGTGACGGGGGACAATCTGCAGGAGATGCAGGAGACGTGGTGGGCCTCGGTAGACCATGAACTTCCCTCTTCATGTCCTCGTATCTTCCGTGATCTCATCAAGCGCCTTATTCATAAGAACCCCAGGGATCGCCCGTCTGCTGGAGGTAACCAATTATTTCATGTCTGCTTGTATACACCACAACAGTACCGGTGCTCGGTTTGCAGAAATGGTGGGGATGAAACCAGTCTATACTGGTCCTTCAAGTCCAGAAACAAACCAAATATTTCTTAACCTTAGTCCCAAGAGAACCTTTCCCATGGCTGTTTGAGGGATTTGGGGAACTGAAGAACCAAATTGTCTGGCTTTAACCCTATGATGCTAAAGCTTCTTCTAGTAGCTGACCAGGTCTCAGCCTCACAGGACCTTGTATTTGGCCACTATAAATATATAATATGGCCAAACCTATGTGGATCTCCCACGTCAATACATTGTAAACAATTGGGCTCCTCCAGCCTTGTGGTCACAGTTTGGTGAAGACCCTTTTCTGTTCCACCATGACTGTCCCCCGTGTACAAAGCCAGCTCCATACAGACATGGTGTGACCAGCTTGGTGGAGGAACTTGTGTCCTGCACAGAGCCCTGATCTCAACCCTACTGATAACCTTTGTGAATGCCTTTTGGGTCTTCTTATCCAACATCAGTACCTGACCTCACATATGGCCACAAATTCCCACATAGAGCCACCAAATAATGGGGTTCAGGTGTCTCCAGTGAAGGTTCTGTTTTAATACTACATCATACAAAGACATTGTAGACCATTGGGATCTTCCAGCCTTGTGGTCACAGTTTGGTGAAGACCCTTTTCTGTTCCTTCATGACTGTCCCCTGTGTACAGAGCCAGCTCCATAAAGACATGGTGTGAGCAGTTTGGTGGAGGAACTCAAGTGTCCTGCACAGAGCCCCGACCTCATCCCTACTGAACACCTTTGGGAAGAATTGGAATGCAAATTGAGGGCCAGGTCTTCTCATCCATCATCAGTACCCGACCTCACAAAGCGAGGCTAACTTTTCAACTCCATATTGGGTGAGAAGAGACTGGAATGGTGAGGAGTCCAATCACAGGAAGGTGAGATGGGGGATGATTAGAAGACCGATCATGGAAGTTGGTGGGAGATGGGAATGATGAGGAGCCCAATCGGAGATGTTGATGAGATTTAGGAATTGACTGAATCCATTAAGACAGAGTGTCCTGCACAGAGCCCCAACCTCAACCCTAATGAACACCTTTGGGATCATTTGAAAAGCTGATTGTGAGTCAGATCTTCTCATCCTACATCAGTACCTCACAAATGGGACAAACTCCCACTGGCACTTCCAAAATTCAGTGGAAGGCCTTCTGGGAGGATGGTATAGTTGCAAAGTGGGGGGAAGCTTATCAATGGTCATGGTTCTGGGATGTCCAACCAGCTCATATAGATGTGATGGTCAGGTATCCACAAACTTTTGACCGTATAGCGTATGGGGTAATCTTTTGCATCTTAGTCCTTTCACTGGCCACGGTGTGGCCCGTCAGGATTTACACATGATTGAGAGATCATGAATTGGTTGGCAGAGAGACCTTTAGACTCCTACCCTAGATGGCTGAGGTCAATGTGGCCCTTCTGCTAGCCAGTCCTGGCCCTTGAATCCTAAACCACCTCCAGCCAAACACTGTATCCTGCAAAACTGGATTCCACACCCCATTCCCAGTCTCCATTCTGGAGGACCAGGGTATCGCTTTCCGTCTCCTCAGCCTGTAGAGGCAGGAAGTGGCTCCTCCCCCAAACTTTCACATTGCTTGTGGCCTTACTTATAAAAATAATGGGGGTTTATGTAGAGATGACGCATGTGAACATTGTATAGGAATCCTACCTGGAGATGATGTTTTAGCTGATCCCCAAGTAATTTCTTCTCTCATTTCAGTAACTGTGGATCTACTGATGGCTTATTTGAACCAACAAAAGCAAGAAAGAGGTCACCTGGACGCCACGGCATAGAGTGGACAAGCATGTGCCCTTTAGTAAACATAGTGCGCCCATCACCACGTGCCCTGGTCATCCAATCAGCTCTTCATTTTTGATTAAACTGACATAATGGATACCAGCGTTTGCAGCTACCTGATTGGTCAAGGAGGAGGACTCATGGTGGGATGATGATAGGAAATGTTTCCACCCCACAATATGGTGCACCACTTTCAGTATTTCGGGAGTCTGGGAAGGAACTGACGATGGAGAAAGAAGACAACTCGGTACCTTTTATAAAAGATAAGACATTCCTCGATCAGAGATTGTGACCTTACACGGTGGACTTCCACACATCCTTTCTGGGAGGACAATTGTATCCCCATCTGATGCTCAGGTCTGCCAAATAGGTGAAGCATTTTTCTGTATTGCACCGAGTGGCCGATCTATAACCTGTTCGCCCGGCGTATATCTGTGCAAATGCCGCTCGCAGCCCATTAATGCCACTAGATGGAGCCGAGGAGCATAAGAAGTAAATAGTGGCAGTAGAGTGCAGGGAATGTTGTTCGCACAGATATGCGCTGGGGGCGAACACGTTATAAATCAGCCCCTAAGTGTTCCTCTTTATTGGTCTATTAGATCGTGAGCCCTCAGGGGCAGGGCCCTCCTTAGCCTCTTGTCTTGAATTGTATTGTAACTGTAATGTCTTCCTTATATTGTAAAGCGCTGCACAAACTGTTGGTGCTATATAAATACTATGTAATAATATTGGCCGACTTAAAGGATAAGTGCACATCAAAACAAATGGCATTTAAGGTTTGTGCTCGCTTTCAATGACCAAACCTAACCTAGCACTTCCTGCCTCATGTTTACATCGGCGCCGAGAGTCTTCACTGTCCTGGCCGTGCCAGCGCATTGGTGCCCTATTGACTGGAGCTGTGTCCCAAACACCAAGCAGGAGAATACCGGAGATGGTCCCAGAGAAGTCTATGGGGATGCATTGTGCAGGTTTGGCCAGGACAGTGAAGACTAGAGGGTAGGGATGTCCCGATACCGAAGCTAGCATCGGAATGGGGACCGATACAGGGCATTTTGACAAGTACTTGTCAAAATGCGCTGACGCTCGCGCTGTTTTTTTTTTTTTTCCCTCCTGTTCCTTCCCTGGTGCCTCACGAGGTGCCGAATGCTTTTCCTCACAAGTGAGGACGTCGTCGGCGCTGAGCGGAAGAGCGTCGCGTCACTGCTGTGGGCGGCGCTCCAGGTGGGGTCCTAATGTAGGTTGCCGGAGACTGCCCAGAGGAACTCCACCTAGTGCGCCACCCACTGCAGTGACTCAACGCTCAGCCGCTCAACGCCGACGGCGTCCTCACATGTGAGGAAAAGAATTCGGCACCTCCACTGAACAGGCACCAGTAAGTAAGGGCCTGTGCTGAAATGGGAGGTGCATTGTATTTGTAAGGTGCACTGTACATGCACTTCATATAGAGTAATAGGTTAAATCATGATCCATAGTACATAACATGTAGTTGTACTACGGATCATTTAAAGTCACCTGTCACTTTAAGAAAAAGTATCGGTAATTGGTATCGGCAAGTACATGAGGGGAAGTACTTGTACTTGGTCTTGAAAAAGTGGTATCGGGACATCCCTACTAGAGGTGTTAGATTTTTAAGAACATCGGCCATTGGATATAGGTAAGTACACATCTGAGGGGGTAGGTTAGGTCAGAGGAAGGGGGTAAGAAGGATCAATACCCTAGTTAGAGTCTAAATAAAGATAGAAGATTTCAGTATTGTTTCTGGATCTCTTCCTCAGATATTTTACAATTGTATCATTCCCGGGGAGGACAAATCTGCATTTTAATAACGTCAATTGGTCAATAACGGGGATCACTCGAACTCCGCACTCTCTGCATTATCCAATGGCTGCCATAGCACAAGACTCTGATTATTGTATCGCACAAGTAACACATTTGTTTATTCTTTTATTTCTATTTTGTATCAATAAAGTTTTTCTACTTTCATTTCTCAGCATCTTTCTTTATACTGGTCCTTTGGTTTTGTGTTATCGAGGTCGGAGTGGGATTAGATCCTTTGCCTGGTTTTTATCACTGTGTTCCCGATTCCGGGATTTACCCAGAATTCCGTTTCCTGGCAGTTGTATCGCCAGGACAGGAAGTGAGGCAAAATCTTCCCCACAGCAATAAGAACCTAACAGGGGCTCCTAGCCCTTCCCCCGCTCTCTGTCCAAAGCTAAAAGGATTTGATGGATTCCTATGTGGAACTCCGGAATTTTAGATCCCACCCCTCCCTAATGCCCCCCCC